>NC_061513.1:357559394-357576416 GCF_022539505.1 Lolium rigidum | reverse complement strand
ATGCAAATTTAGAGGGTAAGGTGAAAATTGTGAGCTCATGTTATTTAATTTGTAAGCTGATGGTACATAATTTGATGGTTTCAACCTTCTTGCTGTATTCACTTTATTTATCTATTCTGCAGCTGCTGATGTGTTTATGTGGAGGAACAAGAACATCTCTGCTGGAGTACTAGGTGGTGCAACTGCAGTCTGGATCATTTTTGAATTGCTTGGCTACCATCTTTTGGCTTTCCTTTGCCATGGTCTCATATTCTCTCTGGGTATCCTTTTTCTCTGGTCTAACGCCTCATCATTCATTAACAAGTAAGATATCTTCCCCTCGATATCACAGGCTGTACAAAATGCAAAAGATATAACGCTGACCCTTGCAAATTTGATCACTAGTAGTACTTGATAGTAAGCTCTGAATTCTACCGCCTATTTCAGGTCTCCCCCACAGATCCCTGAGGTGTTCATCCCTGAAGATTTGGTTGTCAACATTGCACTATCTACACGTTATGAGATCAACAGAGCCTTTGCAAATCTTCGCCAGATAGCTCTTGGCCGTGACACAAAGAAGTTCCTTATTGTATGTGTCTTCTGCTATTGTTTACCTACTATGTTACATCAAACTTCTCTGTCTGATTTAACTTCTTCACAAAATTGTAGGTGATTGCTGGTCTATGGCTGCTGTCCATTCTCGGGGGTTGCTGCAACTTCTTGACCCTGATTTACATTGGTAAGGGACCTCTACCGTTTTGTACTGAACTTGCTTTAGAACTTCCAAATATGAAGTTGGCTAACATTGGATAATTCTGCTCTGCGTGAACAGTTTTTGTAGTTCTGCACACAGTCCCAGTCCTGTATGAGAAGTATGAAGATCACATTGACTCCTATGGTGAGAAGGGGTGGATTGAGGTTAAGAAGCAGTATGCTGTCTTTGATGCTAAGGTTCTGAGCAAAGTACCAAGGGGCCCCTTGAAGGACAAGAAGAACTAGAGTGATGTGGTATACCATCTGTATCGAATGATACTGACTGGTACGTGCTTCTCAGGAAGCATCGTTGGTATGAGCGCCAAATTCGTCACCTATTGTCTTGTGTCATGTAAGGCTGTTTTATTGTTTGCAGACTTCTAGCCCGAGTAGCTTGCCCTCCGACAGTAATGCAGATGCAGCACTTGTTTTGCTGTACCGCTGTTTGATTTTTGATCTGTTAAGATGTCGCATGCTTAGCATGGATATGGTTTCCGCGACACTGATTTTGCTACTTGCATTGCAGTTTGGAGTTTGATCATGTCTATGAACTGGTTGAGATTAGATTTTATCTACTTGTCTCTATTGTAGCATTATTGAAAATCAACTTCTTGCTATATATGTGTTGATGGTACAAACTACCTGTCTTGCATTTATTTGTCAATATCACATTAAGGCCTTTATAATCATTGCAGTGTTTGTGAAAATGGGACACTATTATTCAAACTGGAGCCACTGGGCCTGCGATTTATCAGTTTTTTGCATCGCAATGCATATCTATTACTCCAGTTCAAACGAAACGATAAGGAGTCCTCTAGATTTATGAGAACCATATAGCATGCTGATTCCATTTTGTGGCCAAACACACAATCTACAAGTAGTATGAACTACCTATACAGCAAACACGACAGATTGGTGGTGATGCACAAAAAAGAGCAAAAATGAAAGCAAAATACAACAAAAATCTGCTCGGCAGACTCATTATTAGTGTAGTACAACAACACAACACAGGCAAACTACAGTTCAGGTACAGAGAAACTGTTCTTTCATGTTCTGAGAAAGAAATCCGCTTTTATAGCATGATATTCTTTTCCTCCCTAATATCCTCTATTTTCACTGATGAACTTACACGCGAGGCTCCGGACCTATTTTTTCATGGTTGTTTGCCATCTATTCTAGTTTCCAAGTTTATGTTCATACACTGGGGTGTTCAGAGGAAGTATGTCAGTTGCTCCTTCTTCCTCGAGCCTCCTTCGCCATACAACTCATTCCATTGCTTCAGTTCACCCATTATGGAACCTTCAGCAGCAAAACTTGCCGCCACCTAAATCCCAAGTTTGCGAAACATTAATACATAATGCATGAATTGATGAATTATACTTGGACTGTACTAGAAGATGGGTGCACCTGGTTCTTTGCTTCTTTCAAATCTTTCATGTTTAATGGCCGTAGAACAATCTCCTTTTCCTTCTCTTTTATCTTTGAAGGATCTAATGGAGTGCCTCCTTGTTCAAGTTTCTTCTTCTCCTGCAGATATTTGACCGTAACTTTTACATAAAAATTCGACAGTTTTTTCATGGAAAAAGCTTAAGTATGACGGTGGTGATGAGATTACCAGTTCCTTCTTCCTTTCCTTCTGGATCAGTTCCCTCACAGGGCGATACGCTGCTGTTGTGCACAGGTTCTGCGGGGATCAAACTGAGTCAGTTGAGAGTTCGTTTAGGTTGAGAAAGATTTCGTGTCACATGATACTGACCTTGAGATCACTGCCACTGTACCCTTCAGTCATGGTTGCTATTTCCTTAAAGTCTAGCCCTTCATCAACTTTCTCCTTTGACAGAAGGTTCCTCATAATCATTTCCCGATTTTGCGCTGATGGCAGACCTACCATGATTCTATGGAACCAAAAGAGCACGTGCTTCAGGTATATAATAATGAAACGGTAACAGGTACAACGTCAGTCATTTATTTCAAGGAAGGGATGCATACCTGCGCTCAAACCTTCTGATGATAGCTTCATCAAGATCGAAAGGACGGTTGGTCGCAGCAAGAACAAGAATCTTTTGATCTGATCTTGACAGGAGACCGTCCCAGTGTGTCATAAACTCATTCTTAATCTTCCTCATTGCCTCATGCTCTCCAGCTCTGTTTCGCTGCCCAAGCATGCTATCAACCTCATCGACAAAAATGATAGTCGGCGATACTTTAGCAGCTAATGTGAACAATGCTCTAACATTCTTTTCGTCTTCACCAAACCACTTTGACGTGATAGTCGACATCGATACATTTATGAAGCTTGCTTGAGCTTCATTTGCAATAGCCTTGGCTAGCATCGTCTTCCCAGTTCCAGGAGGACCAAAGAGTAATATACCTCTACAGGGCTTAAGGAGACCCCCCTTGAAGAGATCAGGCCGTCGTAGAGGTAGCATGACAAGCTCTTGAAGGGATTCTTTGATGTCATCCAATGCACCAATATCCTCAAATGAAACTCCAATTTCATTTGCAGGTATGACTTCTGGTCTGATGCGCTTTTCGAACTCATTGTCTGGGGGCACATCCTAAATAAACAAATTCGAAGCACGGATGGGTATATTAGTTTCTTCAAACTTGCAGAGCAACATAAATATTGGCCAACAGTTATCTTACTGGTGCTTTTGCGGGTGGAGGTGGATTCTCTGCTTTCTTTGGTTCTGTCTTGCTCTCAGGAGGAGCAGGAGCAGCGGCGGCAGGAGCTGCTGGTGGCAGCAAAGTTGCAGGTTTTGTTTCTAATTTTGCGGCACTTGGAGCAATTCCCTTTTCAGCAATCTATGTAGGTGATGCATGATTGTTAATGTTAAAATATTCCAAAATGATCTGTAACATATCAATTGATACACGTCTTCTGTCTTTTTTTAAATATATAATAAAGCTATTTAGCAAACTTTGCAAAATCATTAGATGCTTATGCCAAAAATATATCCACCTTTTTGAAAAAAACAGTAAATAGATATGAAGAAAACAAGTAGCAGAATCTAAGAATGTCTAGGAATAAGAGCAAACCTTTGAAGCGTCAGTATGTTTTTCCAACTTCATAGTGTCCTTATCGCACATCTTGTTCTCTTGAAAAATTTCCAATGCATGGGACAAGCTGCACCATGAAAGAGTCATAAACTGAAGATGAGATGATGAAACCAACACACGATAACAAAAAAACGCAGCTACCTTTTAGCAGATAGAATTAATTTTCCATTCCTGTACTCTGGGTCTTTGTTATTCATCAAGTGGTAAGAAACTGCAGATACCACTATCTCCTCAATGTATTTACTAAGGCCCATTGTATCAGATAAGCATATTGAGCTTAAATCAGTACACTCAAGATCGTTTTCTGCAAGAACTTCTGTAATATGGTTCCGATTATCTTGAAACTGAATAATCTTCATATCTTCTTCTAACTGGGAGTTCCAGCTTACAAGGCGATTCTCATTTTCAGGTGGCTTGATGTCTATGTTATATGGGAATAAAGCAGATAACCTGTCATCCAACTCATCCTCATCATCAAAGTCCATATCCACAATTCTTGAGCCGAGGAGTAGCACCGGCCCTTCAAGCTTGGTCAGTAGTTTTTCAAACAAAAGATACATCTTGGGGGATTTGTGAAGAAACTTTTCGACATCTCTTATGTAGAGGACAATCGGGGTCTTCTTAGACACTGAATGCAGAACCTTGTATAACGCTTGTACCAAAATTTTCTCATCAAAGGTCCAGCTGCTAGCACGTCTGAGAGGAGCTGCAGTGTTTGTCGTAGAGAAAAAGTGCACAGTGTGAAGCAGCAGCGCAACAAGAAATAGGGAAGGTAGTATCTACAGTAGGATAAGCAGTGGAAGAAATTCGGCAAAAGATGATACAGCTCACATATGCTTCTTCGTTATTTCCAACTTTGTGCATGAAATAGTGTTAGCTAAAGGGAAGTAGACTTCCAAACATCTATTCCATACCTTCTAAGTAAAAATGTTGAAGTGTGTAGGATAATGTGAACATTGAGGTGTATCGATGTAAAGTACATAAACAAAATACTACTTTTAAATTTGTGCCGTACTTCCGTTGTGACAATAGTAGCATTTAGATGTAGTTTACTACCTTGCAAGTCGGAAATTAATACCAGGTCATCATTTGGCATGCTAAGCAAGTAAGCAGCATACATGAAAAATAATAATTTCCTCAGGGACACGAAATCTATACTGTGCCATTGCAAGTCTTTCAAAAGGATATGCTGACCTGAATTACTTGAAGGGCCCTGCGATGACAGGCTACTCAAATCGGATGAAGTAGATGCGTTTCTTCTGAGCTTGGGCAAGCTGTTCGTACTGTCAGAGCTCCTGGAAATTGCATAATGAAATAAGTGACTGTTTTTTGTGTTTCTGTACTGGGTCCATTATAGTTTAATTATCCCACACCTTAATTTCATGTCTGTCATACTGTTTTGTCTACGCATACTTCCTGCATCATAAAACAGAAGTACATTAATGAATATATGTAATTTCTGAAAGTAGAATACACACCTTGGAATCATGTCCTACAGTCCATGAAAGCAACTGAATCCAGTGAGAGCAAATAATATTTTTTTCTTTACAGCATTCAGATTTCATGAAGGCCAAGTTATGTAAAGTCAAGTGTAGTGGCTCAACGCTTAGTTGGCAGGAAATGCAGTGGATAAGAAAATTATTTTATTTAAATAAACAGAAACTTAATTTATTTCTCAAGCAAGCAGCAGGAACTCAATCTAGTCTACCAGTTCGTCAGGTCTTGTAATTCTCCAGAACTTCATCGTCCAAGTATTTGTTTCATTCATAGATTAAGTCAAATGCACACCACATACATAGGATGTCTATATATGAGACAAGGCATACATCCTGTCTTCTATGAATAGAAATGAACTCATGATTTGAGGATTGTAGTGCATGAAATCACTAAATTAGTGCGATATTGATATGAAATCACTATATTAGAGTAGGTATATTCTCATCAACTGGTAAGCACTGACCCGGGTTCCACAGTTTTTTTTTACTTATTAGGTAAACATTGAAGTAGGCTACTAGAGACAGCAAACAAAAGTCTGGAGCTGTTGAGCACTACCACTAAGAGCATCTCCAGTCGCATCCCCCAAATGACGTCCGGCTAAAGCGCCGGATTGGTCCTTTGGGGGACGTCCGGACGAAATTTGCGTTTGGAGGAGGTCCCTTTTCCAACCACGTCCCCCAAACACGACCTCCAAACAAAAAGCAAGTGTAAAAGTCGTGTCCGGCGTCCCTGATAGAGCCTCTATACACAGGGGATGGGCTAGGGACGCCGGACAACATTTGGGGGAGGTCCGGACCGAAGCGGCCTTTGGGGCACGCGACTGGGACATTTTTTTGGCCGGCGTCCCCCAAATGGGGGACGCTTTGGGGGACGCGACTGGAGATGCTCTAAAGAAACTGAATAGTTGAACAATATGAACTAAATGCTCAAGCGTCACCTCCTCTGGATTGCTCCTTTTGTGGAGCCCTCGTAAAAGATTGGAGTAATCCAGACATCTTTTCCAGAGTCGTCTCAGAGATGGATCTTGTAACAGGCTGATAAGAAGAAAATACTCTCTGGTTAGCAGTTAGAAAAGATCTACCGAAACTCATTTCTCTTGAACTAGGAAGACTTTGACACATGGGCGCAATAATCTCTAGTCACCCGCATACGGATATCAGAAGACTGGAGGCTGTTATGGGAACATATTTTAAGATGAAAAGCAGAACCAGTGGTATGTCAAGGTCTTTACCTGGTCGCTGACACCAGTTCCATATTTGCCATGAAGCTGCAAGGAGGAATATTCCATTACATGTTTATCCCCACTGAAGGAAACATGCTCCAGCCAGACTCACCTTTATGAGAAAATCTGTAGGATCCAGCAACAGGATTTTCGCTTCAAAATAGTGCGCGAGCGCCTTGGCGAGCATCTGCTGGTAAAGCTCTTCAAGAGAGGAACTTGGTCTTAAATTTAGTGGGAAGCAGAGCAACAGTGATTAAGGAACTCCTTGAAATGTTGTGATGAAGATTGATTACCTGCAGGGCCTGACAGAAGGATCGCACGGCTAGCTGGAGCGAGATTCCTGGTGTACTTAGAGATCTCTGCTTGCTTCAGGTGAACATAGGCGGCGCTCGTCAGCACAACACGAGTTTGCTCACTGCAAATGGGCGTGTTGGAGGGGAAAAACACACATCGATTATCTGTAATAGACGAAAGACAGAGTAGCCAATACAGATCCTAAGCCTAAGGTGTGCGATCTAGCGCTGATCTAATGTGGGTGAGTGATTATCAGTGTGGAACCCAATTGAGAACTCAAGGTTTCATCAGAAAAGTGGCACCAAGACGCTTCGTAAATTCATTATCTCTGAACCTCTGTTTTTTCTGTGACTTGTTCAGGCAACATCCTATTTTCAAGCGATCATGTGGCTGCCTTTCATGGACATCTCGGAAAGCAAAAACGTATTTGACTGCTATTAGAAACTGAAAAAAATGTAAAAAATCAACGAGGTATGCTAGAATATCACTCTGAAGTCTGAATCGCTCATTTCTTTGACAGCGTTGAGAAGCAGAGTCCCTCCCTATTCGGATCTCTCATTTATGTTTTACGTATATGCTTTTAGCTAAAGGATGGGGGGAAACTAAGTAAGATGTCGGAGAAGCGACGGAATAAACGAGATCACAAACATAGATGGCTCGCAGCCAAATATGAATTGAGACTTTTGTAAACACCGTTATAAGTTGTCCAAGTTGCCACAAATATGTCAAATCTGCTCCATGAACATCACAATCATAGAAAAATGAAGGGATTTTTTCTCCCCAAAAAGAAAAGACCAAAAAACTGAGATGATGCAAGGTGGCGGGATAGTTTCATGAAAGCTTGAGCGTCTTCGTGTTTCCTTGGTGCGCAGCCAGTCTCGCCGTCACACATACCTCCGACATCACATCACCATGGTAGTATGGGAACGTTACCTGAGGTAGTATGGGAACTCGTCGAAGGTGACCTTGCTGTCCTTGCCGTCGATGACGAGGCGGCGGAGCTCCTGCTCCACCCGCTCCAGCGTGACCCCTGCCCGCGCCGGACCTCCCGACCCTCCGCCGGCCCACGGCGCGGACGCCAGCCCCAGCCCCACGCCGACGCCTATCCCGATCCCCACCGCCGACATCACCATGTGCTTCCCCTCCATGCTGCCGGGCCGCCTCTTTCTCCTCCGGCGATGCGAACGGACGTTGAGTCAGCACCAGAGCTCCTCCGGCGATGTCGTTTGCCTGACGACGGTGGCTAAAACTAAAAGAGGGTGCAGAGGGATCAACGGGGAACGGACGATGACGACGAGAGCATCGTCAGGCTAATAATGGGTGGTTTGGCGAGATGGATGGGAGGGGGAGGGGGTGGCGGGCCTCTCTGCTCGCTCGCTCCTTGCGGGGCTGCCGCGATGCAGGCTTCTCGTCGCTTCTCTGCTATGGCATGCAATGGAGAGCCGGCACGCGGGCGCGTACGTGTGCAGTGAGCTGTGTAGTAGTATATGAAAGGGATCAGGATGGGCATGGGCCTGGCGTGGGTGTATCATTGCAGTTGTTTGGGAAGGTGGCGTTTACATGCATGGCCCTTTCGGTTATAGGGCCTCTAGCTTTGGCTAAATTGGCGTTTACATGCAAAGGATTGTAATCCCATTGTTTGAGTAATGAAGTTTCTTAATTCGCAAAAAAAAAAAAGGTATAGGTAGCAGTAGCACCATGCATTTTATGCAAAAAAAAAGTTGGTGTATTTCTGTAATTAATGACGAGAGATCATTTTGGTATCATAGACAGATATTGCGTTACAACACGTAGAATAAAGAAATTAATGTCAAATTTATCTTGTACACTATTTCGTATTAAGATTTTACAAATTAATAAATATAATAAAATTATGATATTACTAAATGATATCATGCATTATAAATATAGTATCATATGCATGATAATACCACACGATACTACCAAGTATGACCAACGTTACGGGTGGAGACGTACCAAATTAAACATACAACTAGAGGCTATTTAATTCTTTTTATAGGAACCTTGGAGCATTGAGTCTTTTGGGTTTGTTGTGGTTTATAGACTGAATTTGATCTATAAGATTTTCTTTCGAAATAATTCTCCCTTCTACGTTTAATTAGAAGCATTAGCATACGGTGAACCTTCTTGAATTCATATGATAAACATTAGTATCATAAATCTTCTCGAATTCATACAGTAAACATTAGCATCATATGATTCTATGGCCAAAATTTGGTGGCGAGGCATCCCAGTTTAAGCAGATAAATAGAACCTATTTAATTAATACATTTTATAAGAACCTTGGAGCATTGAGTTCTTTGGGCCTTTTTTATTTCTAGATAGATTGAATTATATAAGATGTTTTAGAACTAATCATTCGTTCTTCGTTTTTTACAAAATTAGTATCAAATGAGTGATACTACCATATGCATGATACTACCAAGCATGCAACGTAGAAGCGAGGCATCCCAGTTTAAACATACAACTAGATCCTATTTCATTCTTTTTATAGGAACCTTGGAGCATTGAGAATTTTGGGTTTGTTGTGGTTTATAGATTGAATTCTGTAAGATTTTTTATTTCGAAGTAATTCTCCCTTCTACGTTTTATTAGAAGCATTAGCATACCGTGAACCTTCTTGAATTCATATGGTGAACCTTCTACGTTTTATTTGAAGTAATCTTTCGTTGTACATTTTTTACAAAATTAGCATATACTAAATCTTCTTGGTAAAATTCGTAGGCTTTTTGGACAAGGTTTGCCACACATGGAATTATGTAGAATTAGATTGAGCATGACATTGTAATCCTACGTGTTTCTGTCCCTGTATGTATTTTAAATCGTAGTAACCAGAGAGGCCTTAAAGTTTCTAACCTATTAATATGGTTTTATGAAGTTTCTAACGTTGACAATGATGTCTGAATTTGGAGATAACTTCCACATGTACAAGGAAGGCACAATACATGATGTGATATATATTTCTTTGCCTTGCTGCTGTGTGTTTGCTTTCTCCAGATATCTAGTTTTTGCAACACGTCAGCAGACGTCGCAGAACTGTAACAAGGTCAAATGTTAACTACGACATGGCGCCTTTGCAATATGCATTTCGTTCACAATAATGCTAGGCTTACGGGATTTTTCCTACATGGAAGTTGTACGGGATGAGGTGAAGCAAACCGGTTGGTGCAAATCTTTTGCCTCCCGTGATTTCAGCAACTGCAAGGAATCTCAGATTTCCAAGTCGCCCCGTAACTCAGATTTCGTAAGAAAACTCCCGTAAGTGTAGCATTGTTGTTTCGTTCACATCGTAATAATTCGACCATCAAGACTAATTAGGAGTAATGGCTACAATATTAGTTTTATTATCACGGTTCTCTCTTGCACACAGTAAGTCTTCCATGCGGATAGAGTGACAGTAGGTCGTCAGCCTGGCAAGTAAATCTCTTATTTTTTTAAACAAAGCAAGCAACATCGCCTTTTCTTCTCAATCGATCAAAAATAGTACCTTACCACTTCGTTCCAGGGGCACCTTGGATTCGGAGGCACATTGGATCCTGGTCCTTGTTGGTTTTTTTTTTGATGTAACCATATCTTTCATTAGACGATCTGTTTATAGAGATTACATATATGGTTATCACACAAGACAAATATTTGTGTCAAGCAACTTTGCACAAGGAAACCCACAAGAAGTAAAACTACAAGTTCACCCTTGGAGAAACCTGTGCCTCGCCGAAACATCGTCCATCTTCCTCCACTGCCACTATGGTAGCGCCGGAAAAAGAGGCGAATAACCGCCATACCTAGATCTGGGAGAGCACCATCGCATTCACAGATGCTTTTTGAGCCGATGAACTGGGCTATCGCAAGCGACGAACCCGAGACTTTGTGGCACGTCGGCCGGGGATCTTCCCCGTGGTCACCAAATCCCAACGACGTCATCTTCACTTGACATAGTCGAAGAAGAGAAACGCCGCCACATGCCGTCATCCACGTGCACAAGTACAAGAGACCACACACAATTGCAGTAGTCGACGCGACTGCCACCCGTGGAAGTATCAAACACCGACCACCGACAACAAATCTCATCGGATCCGGAGACCAGCGAGACGACCAGGCCATCTGCCCCCTGACGCCACCAGTTGGATCAACGTCGAGATGGAGGAAGAGCAGAGGCAAATTATTTCGACGCGGCGCAGTCTCCTCCATAGAAGCAGCGCCTCAAGAAAACACTAAGCAACCCGGGCTAGAGGCCACAACAGTCACTTCGCTGTCCCCACCCCCTCCCGTCGCCGGAGCGACCGACGGAGGAGGCAGGGACCGGCGACTTGGCCGGTCGGGAGCGCCGCCCAGACGCTTTTCGCTGGAGCGGTTCTGTTTCCTGAAGGAACCGCCTCGCTGTGGTCCTTGTTGGTTGGAGAGCTTCTGTTCTTGTTGTTTTTCTTGGTTTGTTTAGGGTTTATCTTCATCAGATAGATTTGATTCGTGTTCGTTTTGATCTACGTTTCTCTTCATCGTGAGGGTTGATGCCCTCATATGTTGGTTCTTTATAGCCTTAGTACAATAATTTTCTCTTTGTCTACTGCACCAAGCTCTGTTGTGATAAGGGCATCTTCAACGGGGCAACGCACTTCAGACGCTCAAATTCTCCGCGGGCGTCCGTTTGCGTCGCCTGGCGGTTGCGGAAATGGTCGTGCGTCCGTTTGCATCGGGGGTGGCTCCAGCGGGCCGACGCATTTCCGGCGCGGACCAGTTTAGTTTCAGAAAATTCAGAAAAGAGGTTGTAACCTCAAATTAGCTCAAATTTGCACGAAATTATAGCCTCAAATTACGTCAAATTGAGGCCTAAAATAAATTCATCACACTTTGCACATGGTACGGCGGAAAGTGGAGTCCAAAAGGGGCACAACAAGACCTGAACAACATAAAAAGTCCAAAAGGAGGCCATGATGCTAGGCGCATGGCGCCGGTGATCAGGCGTCTCACACGCGGATTTCGGCGCGCCTCTTCATGAACCAGACATTGGTGTCGTCGTCGACGCTTCTCAAGTCAGCTAGCATGATCCTTGTGTCCTCTGCACAGGTCTTGGCATCGGCGTCCATCCTCCTGGCCTCGGCGTCACGCAATTTTTTTTTGAAATTTTCACCGGGGGGGGGGGGAGAATCCCCACCTGAATTTCATTGATAAAAGCGGTGCTTTAGTCGTGTGAATTACAAGCTGAGAGGTGGTCTCGCCACTGCATGACATCTTCTCGCTGCTTAGGGTTTTTGAACCTATGCAACCAGAGAGATAGGTCATCAATTACATGAGAGATAGCTGTGGAGGGGGAAACAATTACATATCTGAATATGAGTGAGTTCCTGACTTCCCAGATGCGCCAGAGAGTAGAGAGGAAGATGGATGGCCAGACTGAGACTGGAAGGTGAGTCTGTGACTCTAAGTTCCAAGAGTTGGGGTAGCGCAGCAGGAGGTGGTGCAGCTGTGCCCTCTGCCAAATGATCCGTGCGGCAGGGAAGTCGAAGAAGAGGTGTTGACGGTCTTCTACTATGTTAGGACACCTTGGGCATGAGGGAGAGTCGATGATTGTCTTGCGGTGCAGGTTTGATCTTGTGTTGAGTCTGTCGAGGTGGAAAAGCCAGCCGAAGATCTTGACCTTGTTCGGGACATGGGATGCCCAGATGAAGGCAGTTATGTCATCAGCTTGTTGATCATGAAGTGAATTGTATGCTGCTTCTTTTGAGAAAGAGGAGCCGTCTAGCATAATGCGTCGATCATTCTGTTGGGTTAACTGAACATCCTGCAATAACAGTAAGAGTGTAGCTAGCTCTTCAGCAGCCACATTGGTTAGCCTATTCCTAAGGCCATTAGCTGGCCTCGGCGTCACGCAATTTGGCCTCGGCGTCTGCCTTTTTGGCCTCGACGTCCATCATTTGGACCTCAATGACCTCTTTTGTGAGGTTGAGGTAGATGGCAGCTGCGACCTCTTTTTCCAGACGCTTCTTCTCGTCCCTAGCAGCCATGGCGGCAAGATTCTCGGCCATCATCTTCTCTAGGTTCTGGGTGAACGCAATGGCATGTGCCTCCCGGGCTAGCTAGATCGGCCTTGGTAGCCTTATGGCCTCGGGGACGAGGTGGAAGGGCTTGACGGCCATGATCGTCGTCTTCGTTGTCGAGGTTAACCGCTATCCCATTCTTCACAGCTTCATCGTAGGCCGCAAATCTTGTCTGCCACTTTTACGTGTCCTTGAGCTTCTCCCAGAAATGGACCATATGGTAGCCCTTCTTATGCATTGCCTTGAACCTCTCCAAGGCCCGGGATACCTGCAATCACGCGAACACCGCTAATGATGTACACACAATGATGTAAATATAATAGAATGATGATGGTTGTCTCTTGTTTACCACTAAAATCACGCCAGCGCCGCTAACGGGGTGGCTCTTAGTATGTTCGACGGCCGAGCAGAACTTGCTTGTCTCTTTTTTTGATGTAGTTCCATCTTTTTCTGATGGACTCTTCAGTGCGAGTGCTTGGGATGTGGTAGGGCGGGTGCATCTTCTTCTCGTTGTACTCCTGCATGACCTTGGCCCCAGTACACCTTTCCCTTTTGTTGGGCGCCATTAATACAGTCATGGCTCGTTGCCAGCCACGTATCGCACAAACATTTGTCCTCGTCGTTGATGAATCCTTGTGTCCTGTGGCTCTCCCCCTTCTTCTTGGTAGCATTGTCCGTGGTGAGGACAAGCCCTGTTGGCGCATCCTCAAAGTCATCGACGCACACGGGTGTTGGCTGGGTGGGATGGGTGGAGAACAGCCGTGCGCCATCGATGTCCTCCGCATCTTGCATCGGTGTCCACTCATCATGCGGGTTTGTCCCGACCCCGACGTCACCAACGAAGCCGCCGCCGAAAATCATGGCCTCGATGTATTTGTCATTCCGGTCCTTCCAATAGACCTACGAATGATCGGACGTCAGACGCATGATACACGACAGTCGCACACATTGAGAGAGCTCACGTACCGGGTCGTCCATCATCGGGGCAGCCGGTGACATTTTGTCAAACAGGATGCGGGGCACCGGCATGCTCTCCTCCGGCAGCTGGCGCATCTTGTGTGTCGCGCCCGGGCACGAGTCACCGCTTCTAGGCGTCCGGTTAAGGTCGGAAACCGGCGCCCCGTTGAACTGCATCGGCGCCACGCCGAAGGCTAACCGCGACGCCGGGTGGACCTGCAAGGGAGCGGGAGTTCCAGGACGCAGCTGGGAACTTACCGAGCTCACCGACGAGGCCGGAGGAGCGACGGCAGCGATCCCCTCTCGCTTGACGAGCATGTAGGCGTCCGCTAAGCTCGGATGGAGGCCTACTTGCACGATGCCGGCTTTCATCTGCATCTGCCACGCCTGCTGGTTGGCGTCCAGGGTGGCAGTCGCTGCATTCCTCTCCTTCAGGCTCTTGCGCCGGCTGCGACGCTGATGGCGTGTAACTCACACGTTCGTTGGGAACCCCAAGAGGAAGGTATGATGCGCACAACAGCAAGTTTTCCCTCAGAAAGAAACCAAGGTTTATCGAACCAGGAGGAGCCAAGAAGCACGTTGAAGGTTGATGGCGGCGGGATGTAGTGCGGCGCAACACCAGGGATTCCGGTGCCACCGTGGAACCTGCACAACACAATCCAAAGTACTTTGCCCCAACGAAACAGTGAGGTTGTCAATCTCACCGGCTTGCTGTAACAAAGGATTAATCGTATTGTGTGGAAGATGATTGTTTGCAGAGAAAACAGTAAAACAAGTAGCGATAGCAGTATTTAGGAACAAGGCCTAGGGATTAGACTTTCGCTAGTGGACACTCTCAACATTGATCACATAACAGAATAGATAAATGCATACTCTACACTCTTGTTGGATGATGAACACATTGCGTAGGATTACACGAACCCTCAATGCCGGAGTTAACAAGCTCCACAATTCAATGTTCATATTTGAATAACCTTAGAGTGCATGAAAGATCAATTCGACTAAACCAAGTACTAACATAGTATGCACACTTGTCACCTTCACACTATGTAGGAGGAATAGATCACATCAATACCATCATAGCAATAGTTAACTTCATAATCTACAAGAGATCATAATCATAGCATAAACCAAGTACTAACACGGATGCACACACTGTCACCATTACACCGTGCGGGAGGAATAAAACTACTTTAATAACATTGCTAGAGTAGCACATAGATAAATTGTGATACAAAATACATTGCAATCATAAAGGGATATAAATAAGCACTTCACTATGCCATTCATAACGATGAATAAGTATTCCGTGAAATATAGCCTAAGAGACCCACACGGTGCACACACTCGTCACCTTTACACACGTGGGACAAGGAGTCTCCGGAGATCACATGAGTAAAATTCACTTGACTAGCATAACGACATCTAGATTACAAGCATTATCATATGAATCTCAATCATGTAAGGCAGCTCATGAGATTATTGTATTGAAGTACATAGGAGAGAGATGAACCACATAGCTACCGGTACAGCCCCGAGCCTCGATGGAGAACTACTCCCTCCTCATGGGAGCTGCAGCGGTGATGAAGATGGCGGTGGAGATGGCAGCGGTGTCGATGGAGAAGCCTTCCGGGGGCACTTCCCCGTCCCGGCGGCGTGCCGGAACAGAGACTCCTGTCCCCCAGATCTTGGCTTCGCGATGGCGGCGTCTCTGGAAGGTTTTCCGTATCGTCGTTCTTCGCATCAGGGGTTTCGCGACGGAGGCTTTAAGTAGGCGGAAGGGCAATGTGGGGGGCCACACGAGGGGCCCACGCTATAGGTCGGCGCGGCCAGGGCCTGGGCCGCGCCGCCCTATGGTGGCGGCTCCTCGTGGCCCCACTTCGACTCCTCTTCGGTCTTCCGGAAGCTTCGTGGCAAAATAGGACCCTGGGTCTTGATTTCGTCCAATTCCGAGAATATTTCGTTACTAGGATTTCTGAAACCAAAAACAGCAGAAAACAGCAACTGGCTCTTCGGCATCTTATTAATAGGTTAGTTCCAGAAAATGCACGAATATGACATAAAGTGTGCATAAAACATGTAGGTATCATCAATAATATGGCATGGATCATAAGAAATTATCGATACGTCGGAGACGTATCAGCATCCCCAAGCTTAGTTCTGCTCGTCCCGAGCAGGTAAAACGATAACAAAGATAATTTCTGAAGTGACATGCCATCATAACCTTGATCATACTATTTGTAAACATATGTAATGAATGCAGCGATCAAAACAATGGTAATGACATGAGTAAACAAGTGAATCATAAAGCAAAGACTTTTCATGAATAGTACTTCAAGACAAGCATCAATAAGTCTTGCATAAGAGTTAACTCATAAAGCAATAAATCAAAGTAAAGGCATTGAAGCAACACAAAGGAAGATTAAGTTTCAGCGGTTGCTTTCAACTTGTAACATGTATATCTCATGGATAATTGTCAACATAGAGTAATATAACAAGTGCAATATGCAAGTATGTAGGAATCAATGCACAGTTCACACAAGTGTTTGCTTCTTGAGGTGGAGAGAGATAGGTGAACTGACTCAACATAAAAGTAAAAAAGAATGGTCCTTCAAAGAGGAAAGCATCGATTGCTATGTTTGTGCTAGAGCTTTTATTTTGAAAACATGAAACAATTTTGTCAACGGTAGTAATAAAGCATATGAGTTATGTAAATTATATCTTACAAGTTGCAAGCCTCATGCATAGTATACTAATAGTGCCCGCACCTTGTCCTAATTAGCTTGGACTACCGGATCTTTGCAATGCACATGTTTTAACCAAGTGTCACAATGGGGTACCTCCATGCCGCCCGTACAAAGGTCTAAGGAGAAAGCTCGCATTTTGGATTTCTCGCTTTTGATTATTCTCAACTTAGACATCCATACCGGGACAACATGGACAACAGATAATGGACTCCTCTTTAATGCATAAGCATGTGGCAACAATTATTATTCTCATATGAGATTGAGGATATATGTCCAAAACTGAAACTTCCACCATGAATCATGGCTTTAGTTAGCGGCCCAATGTTCTTCTCTAACAATATGCATGCTCCAACCATTAAGGTGGTAGATCTCTCTTACTTCGGACAAGACGGACATGCATAGCAACTCACATGATATTCAACAAAGAATAGTTGATGGCGTCCCCGTAAGCATGGTTATC
>NC_061513.1:357529644-357559294 GCF_022539505.1 Lolium rigidum | reverse complement strand
CGTCGAGTACTTTTCGGCTGAAACCTTCGAGATCTACTTGCCCTCTACTTCCAACTAAACCCTAGCCTACAATCCATAGGCATTGACAAGTTGATACCTTGTCAATCGCACAGCAAGCAACTTAATAAGAGATAAAGTGCATAAGTACATATTCAATACCACAATAGTTTTTAAGCTATTTGTCCCATGAGCTATATATTGTCAAGGTGAATGATGGAATTTTAAAGGTAACACTCAAGCAATTTACTTTGGAATGGCGGATAAATACCATGTAGTAGGTAGGTATGGTGGACACAAATGGCATAGTGGTTGGCTCAAGTATTTTGGATGCATGAGAAGTATTCCCTCTCGATACAAGGTTTAGGCTAGCAAGGTTATTTGAAACAAACACAAGGATGAACGGTACAGCAAAACTCACATAAAAGACATATTGTAAACATTATAAGACTCTACACCGTCTTCCTTGTTGTTCAAAACTCAACACTAGATATTATCTAGACTCTAGAGAAACCAAATATGCAAACCAAATTAGCAAGCTCTAAGTGTTTCTTCATTAATGGGTGCAAAGTATATGATGCAAGAGCTTAAACATGAGCACAACAATTGCCAAGTATCAAATTATCCAAGACATTTTAGAATTACTACATGTAGTATTTTCCAATTCCAACCATATAACAATTTAACGAAGAAGAAACTTCGCCATGAATACTATGAGTAGAGCCTAAGGACATACTTGTCCATATGCTACAGCGGAGCGTGTCTCTCTCCCACAAAGTGAATGCTAGGATCCATTTTATTCAAACAAAACAAAAACAAAAACAAACCGACGCTCCAAGCAAAGTGCATAAGATGTGACGGAATAAAAATATAGTTTCGGGGAGGAACCCGATAATGTTGTCGATGAAGAAGGGGATGCCTTGGGCATCCCCAAGCTTAGACGCTTGAGTCTTCTTAGAATATGCAGGGGTGAACCACCGGGGCATCCCCAAGCTTAGAGCTTTCACTCTCCTTGATTATATTGTATCATACTCCTCTCTTGATCCTTGAAAATTTCCTCCACACCAAACTCGAAACAACTCATTAGAGGGTTAGTGCACAATAAAAATTCACATGTTCAGAGGTGACACAATCATTCTTAACACTTCGGACATTGCATAAAGCTACTGGACATTAATGGATCAAAGAAATTCATCCAACATAGCAAAAGAGGCAATGCGAAATAAAAGGCAGAATTTGTCAAAACAGAACAGTCCGTAAAGATGGATTTTATTAGGGCACCAGACTTGCTCAAATGAAAATTCCCAAATTGAATGAAAGTTGCGTACATATCTGTGGATCACCCACGTAAATTGGCTTAATTTTCTGAGTTACCTACAGAGAATTAGACCCGGATTCGTGACAGACAAAGAAATCTGTTTCTGCGCAGTAATCCAAATCTAGTACTTACTTTTCTATCAAAGATTTTTCTTGGCACAACAAAACTCAAAACTAAGATAAGGAGAGGTTGCTACAGTAGTAAACAACTTCCAAGACACAAAAATAAAAACCAAGTACTGTAGCAAAATAACACATGGGTTATCTCCCAAGAAGTTCTTTCTTTATAGCCATTAAGATGGGCTCAACGAGCTTTAATGATGCACTCGCAAGAAATAGTATTTGAAGCAAAAGAGAGCATCAAGAGGAAAATTCAAAACACATTTAAGTCTAAAATGCTTCCTATGCATAGGAATCTTGTAAATAAACAAGTTCATGAAGAGCAAAGTAACAAGCATAGAAAGATAAAACAAGTGTAGCTTCAAAAAATTTAGCACATAGAGAGGTGTTTTAGTAACATGAAAATTTCTACAACCATATTTTCCTCTCTCATAATAATTTTCAGTAGCATCATGAGCAAACTCAACAATGTAACTATCACATAAAGCATTCTTATCATGAGTCTCATGCATAAAATTATTACTCTCCACGTAAGCATAATCAATTTTATTAATTGTAGTGGGAGCAAATTCAACAAAGTGGCTATCATCATATATAGGAGGCATATTGTAATCATAAAAGAAAAATTTCTCCTCAATGCTTGGGGGACTAAAAAGATCATGCTCATCAGAGCCAGCTTCCCCAAGCTTAGAATTTTCCATAGCATTAGCAACAATGGTCTTCAAAGCATCCATAGTAATAACATTCCCATTAGCATGCATATAAAGTTCCATGGGTTTTTTAATTCTCTCTTCAAACACATCATGTCCTAATTCAAGATAAAGTTCATAAAGATCTCTCATATTTTTGTTGTTTTCCATTATGCTTAACTAGTGAAATAAAAACATGCATGATATTAAGTAAAGTAAAACAAGTAACTAATTTTTTTGTGTTTTTGATATAGCAAACAAGATAGAAAATAAAGTAAAACTAGCAACTAATTTTTTTGTATTTTGATTTAGTGCAGCAAACAAAGTAGTAAATAAAATAAAGCAAGACAAAAACAAAGTAAAGAGGTTGGGAAGTTGAGACTCCCCTTGCAGTGTGTCTTGATCTCCCCGGCAACGGCGCCAGAAAAAGAGCTTGATGGCGTGTAACTCACACGTTCGTTGGGAACCCCAAGAGGAAGGTATGATGCGCACAGCGAGCAAGTTTTCCCTCGGAAAGAAACCAAGGTTTATCGAACCGGGAGGAGCCAAGAAGCACGTTGAAGGTTGATGGCGGCGGGATGTAGTGCGGCGCAACACCAGGATTCCGGCGCCAACGTGGAACCTGCACAACACAATCCAAAGTACTTTGCCCCAACGAAACAGTGAGGTTGTCAATCTCACCGGCTTGCTGTAACAAAGGATTAATCGTATTGTGTGGAAGATGATTGTTTGCAGAGAAAACAGTAAAACAAGTAGCGATAGCAGTATTTAGGAACAAGGCCTAGGGATTAGACTTTCGCTAGTGGACACTCTCAACATTGATCACATAACAGAATAGATAAATGCATACTCTACACTCTTGTTGGATGATGAACACATTGCGTAGGATTACACGAACCCTCAATGCCGGAGTTAACAAGCTCCACAATTCAATGTTCATATTTGAATAACCTTAGAGTGCATGAAAGATCAATTCGACTAAACCAAGTACTAACATAGTATGCATACTGTCACCTTCACACTATGTAGGAGGAATAGATCACATCAATACCATCATAGCAATAGTTAACTTCATAATCTACAAGAGATCATAATCATAGCATAAACCAAGTACTAACACGGATGCACACACTGTCACCATTACACCGTGCGGGAGGAATAAAACTACTTTAATAACATTGCTAGAGTAGCACATAGATAAATTGTGATACAAAATACATTGCAATCATAAAGGGATATAAATAAGCACTTCACTATGCCATTCATAACGAGTGAATAAGTATTCGTGAAATATAGCCTAAGAGACCCACACGGTGCACACACTTGTCACCTTTACACACGTGGGACAAGGAGTCTCCGGAGATCACATGAGTAAAATTCACTTGACTAGCATAACGACATCTAGATTACAAGCATTATCATATGAATCTCAATCATGTAAGGCAGCTCATGAGATTATTGTATTGAAGTACATAGGAGAGAGATGAACCACATAGCTACCGGTACGGCCCCGAGCCTCGATGGAGAACTACTCCCTCCTCATGGGAGCAGCAGCGGTGATGAAGATGGCGGTGGAGATGGCAGCGGTGTCGATGGAGAAGCCTTCCGGGGGCACTTCCCCGTCCCGGCGGCGTGCCGGAACAGAGACTCATGTCCCCCAGATCTTGGCTTCGCGATGGCGGCGTCTCTAGAAGGTTTTCCGTATCGTCGTTCTTCGCATCAGGGGTTTCGCGATGGAGGCTTTAAGTAGGCGGAAGGGCAACGTAGGGGGCCACACGAGGGGCCCACGCTATAGGTCGGCGCGGCCAGGGCCTGGGCCGCGCCGCCCTATGGTGGCGGCTCCTCGTGGCCCCACTTCGACTCCTCTTCGGTCTTCCGGAAGCTTCGTGGCAAAATAGGACCCCGGGTCTTGATTTCGTCCAATTCCGAGAATATTTCGTTACTAGGATTTCGAAACCAAAAACAACGAGAAAACGAGCAAGCGGCTCTTCGGCATCTTGTTAATAGGTTAGTTCCAGAAAATGCACGAATATGACATAAAGTGTGCATAAAACATGTAGGTATCATCAATAATATGGCATGGATCATAAGAAATTATCGATACGTCGGAGACGTATCAGACGCTTCGCGGCCTCGACGCCTTTCTCCTCCTTGGACAACACCTTCTTTGCCGCCTTCAGCTTAGCGTCGCGGCCACCGGTGGTGGCCCGCTTTGCTTCCGCCGGAGCTGCAGCCTCCATTCTGGCTATGGTCGTGGCTATGGGGTAGTGTGGGGCGGCGTCGGGTGCGAGGGTTACCTTGAAATCCATGGTGGTGGCTGCGGCGGTGAGGACGTGCATCGCTTCTGGACTGCTCGTGCCGGTCTACTTTGATTTTCGCGCGGGGAATGACCACTGGCGGGAGTGTTATCGGCTTCCCTGTCACTGACGTTATTTTTGGCGGACACTCGGCGCGACCGCGGAGCGTCCGCGACGATGCAAATCTGACGCAAATATGCGTCAGGTTTGTGTCGCCGCGGACGACCCGGTCACTTTGCGTCGTCCCGCTGGAGCAGGATCCAGACACATTTTCGGTCACGACGGACGCAAACGACCGCTCAACGTGTGTTTGCGTCGTGCCCGTTTGAGATGCCTAAATGCTCGGCTTCAGTAGAGGAAGGGCGAGAACGGCCGCCCGCCGAGCTCGACTTCTGACTTGATTCATCGGGATCAACCTGAATGCATCACCATATAGTACCTCCGTGCAGACGATCTCTGCCATTTCATGCAAGAATTAACCTTGAATGATTGGTCATTTCCAAAGCGGTGCGCAGCCTCGCCGCCCGTTGAGCATGGGCGTCACTCACGCCCATCCTGTGCACCCGTGGATCTGTTCCAATGGGCGCTGAATGCGAGGCTACAGTGCCGGCCAATGGGTGCTGCCGGCGATGCGCGCACGTACGGTGGTCTGTGCTTAGCTGCGCCGCCGGGCTCTCAGGTAAAAATCGCACGGTCAGGAGCTCACACTTCTCTGTACGGTCTCGCGAATTGAGTAAGCAATCAGCAGAGTGCCTCTCGGGTGGTTTTGAATAAGAAGATGATTCCGTCGATCCGTGAGCCTCAGATTTATCCACTTATCTGGATCTTTGCTCGTGGCCTCGTGGGACACGTCTCGCTTATTTGGCTCAAAGCAGTGGACCTTTTGTTTGTTTCCACTTAGCAGTGGACTGAGACTATATTTTTTTGAGATGGTGCGACAACGACTTTGGTGAAACGCGAGTGCACGGCACTGCCCAAATAGCCTACGCGCCGCGCATGCAGCGTGCCACGGTGCACCAAATGGACATATCTCACGTGCAGCGGGTCCCACCTCCTGCCCAATGAAGACGCGCGTATCATTTCCTGCTTTTTGCAGAGAGGCCCCTGAGAAGGGAAGATATGACGCGCCGCACCCGCACGCACGCCGCACGCGCGCGGCGGAAACCAAACCAGTGCCGTACGGTAGCCCAATAGCGCCACCCTTTTCGGCCCAAACATCAACTGTAGTCTGTAGGGTACGGGCCATTGGACGAAGGGCTGAATTCTCGGCCTCCCAAGCCACGCGATACAGACCGGAGAAACCTATTCATCGACCGGCCCAATGCGTGCACGCGGGCGATCAACATGGGCCAGCTCAAGTTTTTCCGGCTTTTCTGCTATTTTCTGTCTTATGGTTTCTGGGTTTTCCGCCAGGTTTCCTTGAGTAGGTTGGGGTTTTCTCAACATTTTTAGAATCTATACCAAATTTGATTTTTTTTTCTTAAAATTTGAACCTTTTACATATTTGATTTTTCCTTTTAAGTTTGACCATTTTATAAAACTAAAACTTTTTAAAGTTTCCAACCTTCTTTAAATCTCAAGTTTTTTAAAATCTATGGACAAGTGAAATTTGAGCAGCGCTAATTTGTTCACACTTGTGGTAGCACAACTCTAGCAATACAAAGGAGTCCAGAACGGAGGACTGTGACAGACGACCACCAACAAAACATACTATTATCAATACTACTAGTACTTCACCCGTCCTTAAATAAATCGACATCTAGCCTCAAACTTTATCCACCAAAGAGTGTACTTTTATGTTCCCAATGTATTTTAAATTAGCAAAAGTTATTTCTCTCTCATTACACGGAAATTAAACCCAATAATATTCACCACATGATATCTTAATTTTCTACATACATTTAGCTTATTGGAGGTGAAATAATTAAAGAGGAGAGAGATGTTGGTTGCATCTTCCCAATGCATTTTTCTCTCCTTTTACTAATTTATCTTGAAAATCCTGCACGTCTACTTATTTGTGGACGGAGGGAGTACTCGCCATAGGCAGTTCAGAATACATGTCAGACCAACCAACCAAAGAAAAACATCATCAAGACTAGTGCAATGAATCGTTGGGTAGCCTGTCCGAAAGGCGAAGTCGTCGAGGTCGCTTATTAGGCAACGGCCATCTGTCAAGAGAATTTAGTACAAGTCAATGAATAGATTTTATTTAAAACAATGTACAGATATATAAGTGTAAGAAAGAATACTTGTTTTCACCACCCTCTGCAATAGCATTAGTTCTGTGTGTCTCGCCAGTCAACAGCCATCTGTCGTTGATCAGCCATTTTCAAAAAGCATAAGAGTTGCTGAATGGATTTATTTTACACAGTATATGCATTAACATGTGCGAGAAAGGATACCTGTTTTCATCACCCTCGACATCTGCACTAGTCCTGCAAGTAGACCAAAAAAGATGTTTGAGTGAAAACAGCTGAATGATGTGAAAACTAGACATGAGTCTTCAGAGATCCAAACTGACATGCCAACTTCCCTAGAAACTCCTTTCTTCAAAAAGTAAGACATACCGTCCTTTATTTAAGTTCAACAAGAGGCGGTAAATAACATCCCTCGGCAGGAACGGAGTTTCTTCCTCATGATAAAAATTCATTCCAACAAACTCCCCATCAGTGTCAATAAGAGGGCCTCCAATCCCAGCCTAGCAAAACAAAAGTAACATCATGCAAGGGCTACACACAGACATCGTTTGATAGATGTAGTGGTAGCTTATATGTTAAAGATACTGGGGAAATCCACAAAAAATACCTTGGTGATTTTACAGGTTGAGACGCACAGTTCCACGCAATCGAGTTTGCTCTTTTTGCCAATCAACACTTCCCCCTCTGTAGCCATTAGGTTGTGACGCACAAAAAGAGAACCCACAGCTACTACGTTCATAGATGAGGTAAGTTGATGCCCACTGATTTTTATCGCGCGAGCACCCCAGTATCCCATGATTTCAACAAGAGCAATGTTGTAATGTAAATTATAACGGTTCAATACCCCTACTACTCGAAAATCATCTGGAAGGCAAACTTCGATCTGCAATGATAAGGCTATGTTAGCAAGTATCCAAACTAAAAAAGGAAAAAAATAAATAAAAATAGCAACTAGCAGTAACAACCCTCAAGTTATCTTCAATCCTATGTGGTTCGCCAGAAACTCTAAGCAAACTTGCCGAAGTCAGAATTGTTGCAGAGCGCGCATTGCACTCTATAAATACACCACTGCAAGCAATTTTTTTTGCACATCCTACAGAGGTAATCATTTCACTTATCAATCATTGATCAATTAAAACATGGAAACATAATGACTATATAAGAGAGTCATCACCGTCGAATGAAGCAAGTGAGACAACACTATGATTCATTTTCCAAGCAAGATGTTTCCTTGATTTTGAAGATAGTGAGGCAGCACATCGATTCATTTCGAAATCAAAACTTTTTAATGGTTTTCTAAAGATATCCTTGCAGAATGTCTGTTCGAGACCATTAATGATACGCTTGCCTGGCATGATAAACAAGTTAGAAGTGCTTGATAAAGTTTTAAGGTGTGCATGTGCAACAATCTAAACAAGAGAAAATGAATCTAACTTTCCATATCCTCTTCCTCCCTGCCATTGAGGTTTGATGGCTGTCAGCCATGCCTCTTGGGTACAGGGCTGCAGTTGTATCCTATGAAATGATTTTGCTCACCTCCTGTCATTATCATGTTGAGACCTGGTTCTTCCATCTCATATTCGATTCTTGCTCTTGTAGCATCATCAACCCTGCAGCACAACGTTGAAAACACACTGTGATAAATCCGCAAAACCAAAATATCACAGACCATATACAAACTGAGATATTAAACAAGGGAAATATAGAACAAGAAGGCAGTCAAAATAGTTGCAGATATTTCACAGCAGATAAATTTATTGAAAATTTCCTCCTTATGTCTTGTTAATGTAAGTTGAGGGTGCGGCAGAAATATGTATTAGCACCAACACTGAAATAACAACCTTAATCAAGTACAGTACAAAAAATAACAACCTTAATCAAGTACAGTACACCTGCAGCTTGTTGGGGGTACAAGAGAGATGGTAACAGATGCAGAGCAACAGGAGATACCATAAATCACACAAGTAGAAAATAGCTAACAAGACCTTCAGGAAATACTCATAAACCTTGGAAGCTGTTGTTTGGCTTTTAGAATGATACAGCTAGCACAAACTCAAATAGAAATACGGGGAGGGGATGTAGTATAGGATGACGTAAAAGAGAAGCATGGGTAAAACAAACAGAATGTGTGGTTCATTGGTGTACATACTTTATCATCTCGTGAATCCACAAGAATCGAAGATAGAAAGGTCTTTGTATGTAGGGGGTCTTTTTTTCTTCGGTACGAGAGCAGTTCATCCCAACAAAGTTGCCATCAAAATCAACAAGGGGGCCTCCAATCCCGACCTAGAACAAAAGCGCGGATGAAGTTACGCAAGAAACATGCAATTCACAATGCCTGAAAGGAAATGCATCAGCTTATAAAGTGATAGTGTTTAGATTAGGCTGCCATCCATACCATCATACAGATATCAGTACAAATTAAAGCAGCTAGCTAGCTAGCTCACCTTGTGGATCCTGCACGTGCTTAGCAGTGGATTAAAGGTTGGAGCAATTGGAGAGGAAAGATCTACTCCGCTTCTGTGCTCTAATGATCCTGAATCGAAATGGCGCCATACCGCCGCAACCTTCCTGTAAGCCTCAAACTTCATGTCCCGATCAAGACTTACAGGTTCAAACCCCGACAGTTTTGCGACGTCGACCACGAAAAAATCATGATAAATATCAGGATTCTGTATCCGCCCGGTGACAATCCTATCATCCGGAAGGCGTACTTTAATCTCAAACGAGCACAAGGAAACTGAATCATCATGAAAGATGAAAGGCGCACTCAATTTCCGAAAGATCTTCTTTCTAGGCCAAGTATGTGGAATCAAATCAATCGATGTCAGGA
The DNA here is from genome assembly GCF_022539505.1 of Lolium rigidum. NCBI lineage: Eukaryota > Viridiplantae > Streptophyta > Magnoliopsida > Poales > Poaceae > Lolium > Lolium rigidum. The sequence continues at coordinate 357,549,843 of NC_061513.1, read as the reverse complement.
AACTTGTAACTCCGGGACATGAGGTGTCGATGCATATGCCTGTGCATTCACGTAATAGGGTATCACCTGGAGAAGGAGAGACCGAGAGAGTCATATATACATAAGGTAACATGCATGAGAAATTATTAGTACCAACCAACCATGGAATGAGGCCAGCGCCACAACACTCGTACGTAATCTGGAAAGCACTTGCTCACTCAAGTTGCCTTTTCTAGATTCACTCGAGCTGCCCAACAATAAGGTGCCATCCAAACCTAGTTGATTATAAGATAGTAAAATCATTGTGTGATAAAGTTAAGAGACCGGCCGTCAATTCTATTACTACTATGGACGAATATGCATTTGCGGGGAAAGCGAAACATGCGGCATGGACTCACTTGGACTAGTTACTGGTCTTCTGCGAGGGCGTCGCTCTTCATCGCCTGTCATCAGCCCGCGCTTGTTTTTCATCATCGATCTTTACAAGACAGCCTCGACAGCAATGAACAAAATTCAACAAACAGACACCACTGGTGGATCAATATGGTTGCAAAAGAAATCCAATGCAGGGATTAATTGGACTATCTGTATACAAGAGATCGGAGGGAGAAACTGCAACAAAAAGAAACTAGAAACTGTACGTGGCGGGATCGCTCTAAGGAACTAGGTGGGTTGAAGTATCCCCATATATACAGCCAAGAAAGAAAGATTTTGAATTAGATCTCGGACAATCCGAGCAACCAAAAGTTCCACCGCCGGAGGTGGAGATGCGATACCATACCTTCTAAAGAAGCCTCTGCTCCGGCCACCGCGCACTGCTGGATTCGTCTGCTCCGACTGTTGGAAATTTCTTGCGGAAGTGGAGGAGGATGGTGTCACGTCCATAGAGTCCAAGTAGGGTTTGGTGGGTGCCCGCTTCAAGCAAGAAAATGGGCAGCGCCCGCGCACACGCTACGCCGATGGGCTGAGCCCATTTTCTGACTACTGTTCACTAGCGATGCTTCCTATCAGGCTTTTTTGCTTCATAATTACAATGAACTTTGATACGGCCCGTCAGACCCTGCAGCATGACGGGAGGCCCAGCACTCCGCATTCGTTCCTCCACACACAAGTCGAAACCCTGCAGCTCCTTCGGCTCCGGCCAAGTTCTCGCCGGGCGGCGGCGCGGCAGCCCTAGGCGACCTGACGTTGCCAATCTGCAGGGCTTTTTTGCAGCAGCAGGCGCATCCGACCCTCTCTCCGCCCACCATGTTCCGACCACCAAATGCCTTCGGAGCACCGCGGCCTCCTCACCCCCCTCCATGGCAGTGGCAGCAGCAGCAACCTTTCCAGCCGCCGCCTCCTCCTCCTCCCCCACCTGCGGCAGCGGCGGCCAGTTCCTTTTGGCAGAGAGGCAATGTACGAGAGCATCTGAAGAAGCTGCAAGAGACCGTCGCGATTTCAACAGCTCTGTGAGTTCCCGTCTTCCCGAAACCCCTAAAGTTAGCGATGACATTTACCCAATTATCTACAGCTTTTGTTCTGAATGAATAAAGGATTTGGATTTGCAGGATAAAGGAGCTAGAGGAAATCACACTGGCTAGGGATTCAGCCGATGCAAATGTACCAGAACCAGAGTCGTCCGCAGTACAAGTGTCTGAAGGGTCTGGTGGTGGTTCTGCAGACAGGCCCTATCATTTTATTGAGCTCGCTAGTGAGCTCAAGATCACCCAAGACACTCACGAATCCCTGGCGACAGATGCAGCTAATTATCTCTGTTCTCAACTTCAGCACCTTCTGGCACCTATCTCTGCTGCTGTTAACCAAGGTGGTCCTTGGGAGGAAACATCAGCGATGGTTAGGCTAGCTCAGAAGCTGCAGAAATCCAAGAGAAATAAGCGATGGAGGAAGAGGAAGAGGAAGCATGTAGCAGAGCTATTCCAGAAGGTGGAACTTCATTCACATGTTTTTATGCTCATATCTTCGTGAAAACAGTTCAGTTAGCATCAGAGTGGCCACAAAATCCAATAAATTGATGATGTTCCTTTTCTTGATGTTGTGTAGGAGAGTGCAGATTTTGAGAGAATCGATCAGGAGGCTGATGAATGGAGGGCTAGGCAAATAGCGAATGACATTGCAAAACGCAAGGTGCCCTGTCTCATTTGCCGAAACTGCTATTTCATTTATAGTAGGACTTCTTTCTGTAGTAAGACATCACTGTTGTTCCACAAAAATGAACTCGTTGCTGCATGCAGATGGAAAGCATGAAGCAAATTGCCAAGAAGAAAGCAAACGAGGAAAGAAAACGTCTAGAATCGGAGGTAAATATTGCAACAAAATTTTGAATCCTTGTGTGGGATGTGCTTTGGTTATTTGGTTTTGTTCTGTTTCGTTTTTTTGTGCGTGTCTGTGTGGACTATGTTTTATTAATTCTCTGCAAGCACATGTATAGCCTAATAATACTTTTAATATTACTGTGTCTTAGATAGGTTAAGTGTAAGCCTTAAGTTATGCAACTGTTAGTTTCTGACCTTTTTCTTGTTTACTTATAAATTTATCAAATTTCTACATGATGCTTTTCAAAGATTTGTTAAACTTACCAAATAGTTGTCTTTGACATAGCAAAGCCCAACTTCTCTGCTTGATTTCATCTACCTGCTTGCTCAATTGCTATGTCAGATTTATGCGCAAGCAATTTTTTGTATTCTTCAGTAGTTTTGTTGTGAAGATTTTCAGCTCTTATACTTCTTTGTGGAGGTATCTGTGCCTTTATTCGAACTAACTAATATTTGTGGAAACAAATCTGCCATTTCCAGCTTGAGCTCGCACTAATGGTGGAGAAACTCCAGGAGCTTCGCTCTATAAGGGTTCAAAAACTGAAGAAACAAGGTAAGATATCCCCCATTTAGTGCTCCCCTCCTCTTTCAGCTATATGAGTATATGGACCATATGCTCAAAGGGCATAGGGGCACAACATCTTTGAAACAGTTATTAGACTGGACATTTTCCTTAGTACATCAAGTACTTTAATCGCCCAATCTCTCTCGTAGTCGTAGCGCTAAATGCAGGGACAGGGGTTTGAAAGATTGATGTAACCACAATGTTGATTTCTCAATGGAATTTCAGTGTAAAATGACAGTATCCCAGAAAAATGGACTTGTATTAAAACAGAGGAAGTATACTGTCACATTGTTTTCTGATGAATTAACTATTAAGATCTCAGCCATAAGGTTTGAATTATGTACTCAGTTCAAGGCAATGCTTTTACATATGTATCCAAAGTTTGGGTCCAGCTGTGATGATATGGTTAATCTGTTTTGTTCTCGCTGTTGCATGTCATCCATGCCCGATAACTAACATTGGAGACATTTTTATATTTCAGGCCATTTTCTGCCAGAAGAGGATGATAAATATCTTGAGCGTGTCAAGGCTGCAGTTGAGGAAGAGGAGCGCCAAGCTGTAACTGCTGCTCGAACAGATGCTGCTAAGAATGCTATTCTCACTGCTGAGGAATCAAGAAAGAATACACATCATACATCTGCTCAAGAAGATGGTCCTGAACAACCTGAAAGTGGCTCAGTACCAGAGCAGAACCAAGGAGATGCAAGCATAAATGAGAAAAGTGATCATGTAAATAAAAAAACAGAACATGTAGGTCAAAAGGTTGAGATAAAAGGGCCTGGCCAGTCTGATTCTGTTACGAATCTGCCTTTTGAGTTCTACCACTATTATCATGGGAGTAGCTATGACATGGGGACACTCATTGAGGTAATCTATTCCAACTTCTGAACTTCATGCAAGTGTCATGGGTTTGTAAGGCAGTGCGAGACACATATCTGATTAGGCTGGCCAATCTTAGAGACTTAGACATGACCTGTTGATTTTCAATGTAAACAGAAAGATAAGCTCACACACAATCATGTTGTTTAAAGTCTATTTCAATAAGCATAGAGTCAAAGATACACTTGCACAAGGATGAAGCATGTTGTCAGCATTGCAATTTTATGGTGCTACCAGCTAACCATTGCTTCAGGCTTTCGTGAGAATTACGTGAAAGTGAAGTACTCCCTCCGATTCATATTACTTCTCTCTAATATGGATGTATCTAGACACATTTTAGTTCTAGATACATCCATATTAGCGACGAGTAATATGAACCGAAGGGAGTAGGATAATTTTATTGAAGTTCTATTTAGCTTTATGAATTTCTTCCAAGTAGGAGATTTGGCTGAACTTCAAACAAATTTCATATTAGTTCAAGTTACTTAATGTTATTCATCTTATCTGTGTTCACCTCTGGTTATAGGTACGCCGAATGTGGGATTCTTTTATCAGACCTGGAGGAAGGTGAGGCTTTTACTTTTAATGAGGCCGCTTTGTGTATTCTCATGAACACAACAGCTAAAACACACCATATTATATATTTGAAAAGAATCTTTCTCATCCAATGCAAAGTCACTCTATAAATCTGTTTTTTTTTCCGTATTTTCTTAACATTTTTCTTTATAAGCTGGAAAAGAAACTCATAAGAAATCCGTCATGTAATGGTGTTTTTAAATCCTTTGACTTGGGTCCAGTATGATAAACTAGTATCTTTGATGAGCGACAAAGTTATAGTTGATTAAGTGTTTTTTTTCGATAAAGGGAATATATTAATATCAAGGGATACCAATTACACCCAGCCTCTGCAACAACGCACCACCCTAATGGCACTACGGATGCACACAGCCAAAAAAAGGAAAAAAGAAAACTAAGAAACAAAAGTCCCGCTACAGTATCTCGGGCCTAACAACAGCAATACATCCACCGCCATGACAACACGTGAATTACAGACTCTTCAAAAAACGACGCCTCCAAGAAGGGAACAGTGCTCAAACATCGTCGTCGCCCGATCAAAGATCTTGGGTTTTCACTCTGAAGATAGTCCCCGCTCTCAAAACAATGCCTCCACCAAGGTCATTGCCAGGCACAACCAGTTAAGGCCAGACCTTGGGTTTTCACCCTGAAAGGTAGGACTCTGCACTTCACCTGTGTTGTCGCCCCCACTTTCATACCGCTGCTGTGAAGCCCGGAACACCAAGCAAGCCCCTCAACAGCGCGGAGACTTGAACCTCCCTTAGCTAGTCCTCCCCTCCGGCCTTCATGAAATTCTCTTCTTCCGACTTTCATCATGGATCCATAGTCACTTGATGTCAACACAGAAAAAGAGCTTCGCGCCGCACCCTATAGTTGATTAAGTGTAGAATCAGGTCTTAATGCATTAAGATTTTCCAGGGCTTGTGCATTTTTCAGTCTATTAATTGTATGGTAGTAATATCTTGCTGTGTCGTCGAACTAGATAACAGTTTATGAGTTATGAAAGAATGGGATTTAACATACTATTTTAGCCTCCATCGCAACCATAGTAATGTATTGCTGCACTGGACAGTAAAACCTCTGCTGTACCATGTTAAACATGTGCTATATCCAATTTTTTTCTAAATGTATTTGTTGTATTCATTTCCATGCAGCCGCATACCTGGCCACTGGATTCAACCACCCACTCCAGCTGATGAGGTGTGGGCATCGTATTTAGTGCAGCCCAAGTAAATCCCTCTGGGTTATAACAATGGTTCTTCTGCCTATCCACTGGGAGCTTTCAGGGCAAGGTAAGCCAGTTGAGTTACTACAATTCATGTCAACCAATGATACAAAAAGTTCATATGGATACAGTGATTACATTGTCAGACTAAAATTATCCCAGTGAAAGCTCATTGCTCGTGCTGTTGACCTTTTTTGATGAATGCTTGATTTTCGTCTGGGATTTCCATGGATTGCCCAATTTAACTAGAGAGCAAAGTTCTCTGGTGTCCAGGATATTGCAATTTTCAGTTCACCAAATGCTCCATCTCTTGTCCATGTTGATACATGAAAAGTAGAAACCAAATTTCTGGATTGGGGAAAGATCTGCACCTTAATTTCTGCTAGGTGATTATCATGTCTTTACTGTCTAGGGTTGCAGTTGGATTTTAGCATATTGCTCGGTGAGATCTTCTCCGTAAGACTGTAATAAAGTGTTAACAAATCAGATATGCCATCAAATTTCCTAGCTTTTCCAGTTGTTCATACTGACTGCCAGAACCCTTAAATAAATGGGAATTCTTATCTGCACTACTGTACTAATGTAGCTCCGAATGCAGTTAGGGATTGAGATATATCTCACAAGTGTGACTGAATTTGATCCTTTAATTTTGCTTGGATAGGGAGCATGCCCTTACCTATCCATTAATTATCTGACATTTTTAAACTTGCACACCTAATATTGATGGAAACTGTAGCTTTTATTGCATTTACACAGGACATGCCCTAGCAATCAAGTGCCAAACTTTAGATGCCATCAAATGTAGTAGCCTTTACTAAACATAATTTATTGGCTTCGTGCTATTTTCACCAAGCCTAAATCCCGAAATTTTAAGTTTCTTCCATAGTCTGTGTTGAAGAAGGAACAGAGTGTTAGAATGAACACTCAATAGTTGATGTTTCTGTGTTGTGGTGTTGGACAGCTACCCCTCTGTATCCTTACAGTCTCCGTGCATGTGCCAGGTGTTGTACATGAAGCCGCAAACCTTTTTTGCCTAACGATATGTGTGTGACTTTCTGAAAAGATAATCAATAGTGGTGGCTCCATTCAAGCATGATGGAGATATTTATGTTGAGAAGGGTAACCACAGGTTCTTTCTGTGACCCTTTGAGTAGTTCATAACGACCACTAGAACATGACATGAACGAAATGAAAATTCTTTTTTTAATCTCATTGTGGTAGTTTATAATGCATAGAGAATTAGCGAGTAGTGTTTAATGGTGAAACGCTGAGAGCCATTGGAAAATTAAAATATGATGGCGGGTTGATTTCCCTCTGATTGTTACTCTATGGTATTTTGACTTTGCACAAGATCGTTAGATCAAGGAACTCTGCAAAATATTTTGTTTTACCACACAACAACAACGCTACAAAATTTTCTGTGCATGGTTCCAAAGTAATACAGGTTGCGAGGCATTTTTTGTGAGATCAAAGGCCTGTAAAGACTTAAACTAAGAAGTCGTTTGGTATCCATCATTTGGGCCTGGAATTCTGGAATTCATTTTGGAAATGAATTCCACAGGTGGGCTGTTTGGTTGCCACAGAATTGGGCCGTAATTTCATTTAGGAAATCCAGCAAAATGATGCCATGGGTAAACACAGTTCCAAGCTGAGACCTGTCTTGTGTTTCTCTATGGAAGCCATTTACAAATTCAATATTGAATTCTGCTGTCATTTGCAATTCCTGTGGCAACCAAACGAGTGTGCATTTCTGGAATTACAATGTAAATGTGTATTCATTTCAAAATGCTACAAACGAAATGAAAGCCTGGCTTCCAAACGACTTCTAAGATGTTTTGTTTTAATTCCGCAGCTTCGGGATCTATGCAAGGTCCAAGCATGGTATTACTTCTGGATGGATCAAAACATCTTGCCTGGATATCTCATAGATCGCTGAATTAGTTTCAGTGACTGGTGACAGCCAAAAAGAAGATACACTAGCTAATTGATCAGATGTTGACACCATGCAGGCTCAGGTTCTACTGTTGTACAAATAGGCGACAGCAGAAACCTGCAAATCAAAGCAGTAAATATAGACTGCAAGTGGTGCTCCACCGGGTAAACCTCATGAAAGTGAAGAGTAACTTTGGTACATGCCAAATGATCGGCATGGCAGCATGCTCTATCCTTCTTCTTTGGTAGCCTCACTAAGTGCCGTCGTTCGTGTGATCTCCAACTAGTAAACAGTCGCGACTAGAATTGCAGGAATATTATTTGGAAACCTTCGCTTGAAGTAATTTGTTGGATAGTGATTTTGCATTGTATGCTTGAATTGTCTCTGTGAATGGTGACCCGGACTTTTGGCTCTCGGGTGCAGGCGCACCCTATATACTCTAAAAAATGTAGTAATTTCAAATAAAGTCAAAAAATATCGAATCCTTTTGGGAATCAAAGATAATCAAGTATTGCACTCGTATAAATTTGTTTGGCCAAAAAATGTTTCACATTGACTTCAGGCAAAAAAAAACAAATCTATGACGAATATAGCGTGAATAGTACTTTAATATAGGACCTTCAAGTCTGTTTTTTTCACCCAGGAAACAAGAGAAGTTATTCTATGGTGAATCTTTCGTATACGAGTACAATACATGATCATCTTTGATTTCCAAAAACATTTGAATTTTTTTGACCTTTTTCTGAATTATTATATTTTTTTCCATATAGGGTGCGCTTGCTCCCAGGTTCACCCATGCAATTTCGCTGTGAATGGTAGGTAAGTTATTTGTTAGTCATTCGATTGAGTGAGAAACATATGGAAACTGTAACTTGTTATTCTGGAGCTTTGGATTGTACTCCTATCTTGCAATTGTGAATTAAATTTAATTCTGCAAGTTCAGTTACGAAGGATGTATTGGTCATCGTTTCAACAAAGTTTGTTCGATCTTCCTCCCTGCAGTAGCATTTTTAGGAAATGATCTCCACCTCACTTGAGTTGGGGCTTTGTGCTTTTCTGTATCCTGCACCATAGATGAGTCTCTTAAGGAAAATATTACAACCTCTGTTTCTTTTTATAAGATGTTTTGGCTTGCCAAAACGTCTTACACTATAAAAAGGAACCAGAGCGAGTAGCAGTGAAATGGACGCCAAAAGAAGGCAAGAGGTTAGTGAATTGGACGGCACTATCATTCAGTACGAGATATCTATAGAGAATACAATGACAAATCATAATGAGCCCAACCTTTCTTGTAATGCTTGCTTGCTCCTCTCATTCTCTATCTCCTTGAGGTGATTACATAACCAAACACGCTGGATTCCTTTTTCATTAAAAGGACACTAATCATTAAAGCTCATAGGGACAAATTGCTGACATTGGATATATGGGCAAGATATATCCTTGCTTTCATGAAAAATAGTGCTGCTTTACTCATTGGGAAATTATTGAGTGCACTGGGTTTCTGGGTGTAATAGGAAACAGACCGTCATACGTTGTATGGGATTATGTCTGTTTCTTTCTGCGTTTTCGCTACTTCCTACGTTTAGAGAGGAAGGTTTAGAAACAGGTCAATGAAGCTACTCATCTGATTTCTGTATACGCATAAATAAATACACAATTAAGAAAATCAACTAACATTAGGCGCATATTTTCTATTTAAGGTCTAAATTAAAGTCTGAATTTCAATATAGTCTGGACGGCTGCCACTTTTCGTCATACAAAACGTTCTCTGAATGAAGCGGCATATATTCTAGCTAGGTCTTGTGATCTAACTAGTCTTGGTTTTATTTCCTTTTCTGCACCGGATTCTATCCGGAAGACTCTTTGTATTGATATTACGTGATCAATAAAATGCTGTGTTCTGTCAAAAAAAAACTCCAATATCAGATGACTCACATCTTTACGTGAAATCTGTTTCCAGTTTAGTTCAATTTCGGTAAAACTCACATCTAATCTGCTATATGTTTCTGACTTGGCCGCTATGGCTCTCACTGTCACAGACAAGTTGACAACTAGCTGAAACGTGTGGGTGGAAAGTGGCTTAACCATATGCCCAAATTGATTAGGCATTGAGTGAGTGCTCTTTTGTTTCACCTTTAGGGTGTACTTTTTTTATAAGACGCAAAAAGAAAAAACAAAATAAGTTTAAATCACGACATACTTTTGATCTTTTGAACTTTCCATTACCATAGGAACAATGAACGGAAACCCAAGATTTTGACCCCCACCGTAACCCCTGTGGATTTGCATACAATGTGGTGTGACCTAGCAGCTAATTTGTGGTTTATGAACGGCTTCTATTTTTTTGTAAAAGAAATATATTAATATTGCAAAGATAACAATTACACCTAGCCTCCGCACTAATAACATATTGAAAGACATCAAAGATGCACACGACCAAGAAAGAAAAGGAGAAATAGCAAAAACTCCATTTTGGTGCCCAACAACATTACTATAACCACCACCGAAGACAACACACGTTTTATCTAGCCAGGCTCAAACACCACCTTTGTGCTTTAGAAGTCGCTCTCGCGAGAAAAATAACTCCACTAAAATTTTGTCATTTTTCTAGCGTGTGGATATGATGATTAGCTGCCTCCAACCTCCTGGTCACTCAACGGCGCCAAGATTCTACCAAGATAGTCCACCAAAGAAACCGGAGCTCAGGTTATGCTACGACCTACGAGGATAAAGGCAAAGTTATGCCAGGCCTTTAAGAGGTACAGTACGTAGTTTGCTTACGTGACTCATGCATGTCAACTGCAACATGTTTCAGTTTAAGGGTGTAGTAATTACAAGAAACTACGCCAAAATTGACTAGATAAAAGTTCACAATCAGCCCCTCAAAAAAAAAAAAAAGGAAGTTCACAATCAGCTAAAAGCGAGTGTAACCACAGATTTGTACTCTTGTTTACCCGGGCTTGTTTAGCTGATTCGTTAGGATGGTCCAGAAATATATCTCCTTATTTAGAGCATCTCCAACAGACGCTGTAAAAGGCGCATGCGGCAAAAAAAACGCCTGTTTGGCGCGCGAAGCTCCAGCAGACGCGGGAAAAGGGCGCGCACGGTAAAAAATTTGCCGCGCCCGCGCGTTTGCGCCATCCCACGCGGGAAAGTTGCCGCGTGCGCTATAAACACGACACGCGCGAACGCGCCAACTACCTGAATCTTCCGCGTGTCGCTCCGCCTCGCTCTCTCTCCCCTACCGCTCTGCCTCCGCGCTGACGGTCCGCCTCCGTCTCCGGTCCGCCTCCGTCTCTGGCGCCATGCCTCCGCGCCGCCGCTCCGCCTCCGGCTACCGCGGCGTCCGCGCGCGGCCGAGCGGCCGCTTCGACGCCGAGATCCGCTCCGGTGAGGAGCGGATCCTCCTCCTCCTCCTTTGAGTGGACGACCACTCCGGTCTCCGACACGACTTCGACTAGCGGATCGTCGGACTTCGATTGGGAGGACTCCGAGTAGTTTAGTTTAGTTAGTTTAAATAAAATATCGGTATTTGTCGAACTTTTAATATATTTCGTAATTTCAGTTAAATTTTCGTAATTTTATTTGATTTGTTTGATCCGTTTCAAACGATATACGAAAAACTAGCCGTTCGCGTGGCGGCGCGCGCTGTACTTTAGAGCGTCCGAAGGAGGCCCAATTTTACCGCCCGCGCAGGCGCTGCATTTTGGCGCGTCCGGCGGGGCAAAGTTCGGCAAAGCGCGCGGCAAACGTTTACAGCGCGTCCGAAGGGAGGTATAGCGCGCCGAAATTTACAGCGTCTGTTGGAGATGCTCTTATGATGTCCCCCGTCACCGTGTCGCTCCCCAAGGCGGCACCAGGGCGAACCCTAGCGCTGTCAGAGAAGACAACCCCATATGATAAGGGGTGGCCCGATCTTCTTAGTAAGCAAGGTGGTGATGATGATCACGGGGTGATAGCAGCGGAGGAACACGACGATGTAGTGGATGATAACTTGTATGACGCAACGAGATCTCTCGATTGGTCCCTCGTCGCCAATGCAACAGCTCTCAACCCCGCAAGATATTCGCAACTCCACACACTTGCGCACGTAGTCGCCGACCACGAAGCGGTATGTTGCAACCGTCTAATTCCCAATGGAACAGCAGATCACACAAGACTTTAACAGGATCTACACAATATCAAGCAATATGGTGTAGGGAATTCAATAGTTTTGCAGAGCAAACAACTAAGAACTAGGGTTTATCTTAAACGTGGTCTCAAACAGCTAGGGGGGCGTCCTATGGACTTATATAGGCGTCCAGGATGACTTCTGGTCGAAAAACTACGAGAATAACCGACCCAGAATAGATCTGGTCGAGACAGACTCGGACACGGCCGGTCTGGGGGCCGGTCGACCGGGCCTGGGACCGGGCTGGCCGGTTCAAACCGGGCCAGGGACCGGGTGCTGACCGGACGCGGGAATTGTGGCGCAGTAACCCGCCCGGTCGCAGTCAGCGGAGCGCCCGGTCGGCGCCGGGGTGGATCCGGTCTGGCGCCCGGTTGGACCGGGCCGGGGACCGGGCGCGCCGGCGTGGCGGCCGGTCTGACCGGGTGCTGGGCCGGCCTGGACTTCTTCTTCTCCTCTCGCGCATGCCTCCCGCTCCTCCCTCGCGCGTCCATGAGATATCTTCATGTCCAGCTCCTTGTCCAGCTCCACGTCCATGTTCACGTCCAGCTGCTCCTCTCCTCCTCGTGCGATGCTTGTCTCCTCTTCATACCTGATGATACATAAGTAATAGGACTTAGGTAGTATAAAGTTCTCATCAATCAAGGTATCGTTTAGGAACAAGTTCACCTGTTGTTTAAGTAGCTTCGCACGAGCACGTGTCATTGGTCCAATCCTGACTTCATTGGACTTGAGCTTCACAGCAGGTTCATCTTCAGTTGGTAATGACGGAGGTGGTAGTGAGATAGGGATGTCCTCATCATCTCCCTCCCTTTAAAAGGCATCGACCTCGACACTCCAAGGTCTTCTCCGTCATATGGTGTCAAATCAGCAACATTGAAAGAATTACTGACACCAAACTTATCAATTGGAAGATCTATCGAGTATGCATTATCATTGATCTTGGCAAGCACTTTGTAAGGACCAGCACCATGAGGCTTCAACTTAGACTTCCTCAGCTTCGGAAACCTATCCTTGCGAAAATGTACCCAGACCATATCACCAGGCTTGAACAACATCTCCTTACGCTTCTTATTCATCCTTGTAGCATTGCTCTTGTCTTTCTTCTCGATCAACTCTTTAGTCTCCACATGAATCTTCTTCACAAAATCTGCCCTCTTTGATGCCTCCATATTGACTCTCTCATGAATGGGCAAAGGCAACAAATCAAGCGGAGTAATGGGTTTAAAACCATACACCACCTCAAAAGGACATAACTCCGTGGTAGAATGTACCGCCCTGTTGTAAGCAAATTCTACATGCGGTAAACACTCTTCCCACTCCTTCAGGTTCTTCTTGATCATGGATATCAACAGTTGTGACAAGGTTCTATTCACCACTTCAGTTTGACCATCGGTTTGGGGATGACAAGTAGTACTGAACAGTAGCTTCGTCCCCGACTTTCTCCACAGCGTCTTCCAGAAGTAGCTCATAAACTTCACGTCACGATCAGAAACAATAGTCTTCGGGACTCCATGTAGTCGTACAACCTCCCTGAAAAACAGGTTAGCAATATGCGACGCATCGTCGCTTTTGTGGCAGGCAATAAAGTGTGACATTTTAGAAAATCTGTCCACTACCACAAATATAGAATCATGGCCTCTCTTAGTACGCGGCAAACCCAACACAAAATCCATACTTATATCCTCCCATGGTGTAGTAGGTGCCGGTAAAGGAGTATACAAACCGTGAGGCTTCAGCTTGGACTTGGACTTGTTGCAAGTAATGCACCTCTTCACATACCTGTCCACATCCCGCCTCATCTTTGGCCAATAAAAGTGGTCAGCTAGCATGAATAGCGTCTTCTCACGCCCAAAGTGACCCATCAAACCTCCAGCATTTGATTCCTGCAATAAGAGTAAACGCACAGACGATTCTGGAACACATAATTTGTTAGCCCTAAACAAGAACCCATCATGTATGTGATATTTTTCCCATGCTTTACCAAGAGCACATAAGCGATATGGTTCAGCAAAATCATGATCAGTGGCATACAAATCACATAGTATCTCTAAACCAGGAATTTTAACATCAAGTTGAGTTAATAGCATATTCTTCCTAGATAGAGCATCAGCAACAATATTATCTTTTCCCTTCTTATGCTTAATAATGTATGGAAAAGACTCAATGAACTCAACCCACTTAGCTAGACGCTTATGCAAAGTAGATTGGGCTTTCAGATATTTTAAAGCTTCATGATCCGAATGTATGATAAATTATTTTGGCCACAAATAATGTTGCCAAACCTCAAGAACTCTAATTAAAGCATACAATTATTTATCATATACAATGTTCAAGAAATCGTTAATCGTTAACTTCTCGTTGGACCTCAAAATGGAGATTAATCGCTTATCGGCCGATTAATCGATTTTATCGGTCGGCCATTTATCGGCTTATTTCTTGATAAATCCTAATTTTGGCACTAAATTTTCTATAATATGTTGCATAAAAATAATATTGAAGCATTGAACAACATTTGAATCAATAATAATGAAAAAATCGAGCTAATACACAGTTCTACAAGACTATAGGACGAAAATATCGACCGTCAGACCAAATTTCAGCGGAATTTCATTGAAAAACAACCGAAATATCGGCCCTCCGACTGAAAACCGGGAGAAATATAGGCTACCATACTGAAATCGGCCAAATATCGGTGCCGCCGATAAATTAGCCAATATGGCAAAATCTTATCGGTTACCACCCGATTCACGATTAATCGGCCGATAAATCGGTATCTTGGCCGATTTTTTGAACATTGATCATATATAGGATAGTTCAACTTAGCACCAGAAAGTTTCTCAGAAAAATATGCAATTGGGCGACCCTCTTGCATCAACACACCACCAATTCCAATACCACTAGCATCACATTCAATCTCAAATTGCTTATTGAAATCAGGAAGTGCAAGCAACGGTGCAGAAGTTAACAATATCTTCAGTTCATCAAAAGCATGATCTTGGGCTGCGCCCCACTAAAATATTACACCTTTTTTAGTTAAGTCATTCAAAGGTGCAGCAATAGTACTAAAGTTAGGCACGAATCTTCTATAAAACCCAGCTAGACCATGGAAACTTCTTACTTGACTCACATTCATGGGAGTAGGCCAATTTTGAATAGCTTCAATTTTAGACACATCTACTTCTACTCCATGCTTAGAGACAACATAACAAAGAAATATGACCTTATCTTTGCAAAATGTGCACTTGTCAAGATTACCATAGAGTTTATTATCACGCAACACTTGCAAAACATGTCGAATATGTATAGTATGATCAAATTCATTGCGGCTGTAAATTAATATATCATCAAAGTACACAACCACAAACTTGCCAATAAATTCACGCACAACATGGTTCATCAGTCTCATGAAAGTGCTAGGTGCATTAGTCAAACCAAAAGGCATTACTAACCACTCATATAAACCAAATTTTGTTTTAAAGGCTGTTTTCCATTCATCCCCTTCTTTCATCCTAATTTGATGATAACCACTACGCAAATCAATTTTAGAGAACACAACAGCACCACTCAATTCATCTAGCATATCCTCTAAGTGGGGAATAGGGTGACGATATCGAATAGTGATGTTGTTTATAGCTCTACAATCTATGCACATACGCCATGTACCATCTTTCTTAGGAACTAAAATAACAGGAACAACACAAGGACTAAGGCTTATGCGAATATAACCTTTGTCGAGTAGCGCTTGTACTTGCTTCTGTATCTGCTTCGTCTCTTCGGGGTTCGTTCTATATGGTGCCCGATTGGGTAGCGAAGCTCCGGGAATCAAGTCGATTTGATGCTCAATACCTCGCAATGGTGGTAGTCCTGCGGGTACCTCATCCGGAAACACGTCGCCAAATTCCTGCAAAACATTAGAAACACCAAGAGGAAGAGGGGTCATGTCATTAGAAACCAAAACCGTACCCCTGTACAAGAGCACAAGAGGCATGGCTGTAGGATCCTCACTAAATTCTCTCATGTCTTCTTTGGTGGCTAATGAGACTAAAGAATTCACTCTCTCACTTTTCATTATATCACTCACAACATTACAATTCTCTCGCCTATCTAAAGATGCATCCTCCAAGTTTACTTCAATTTTCTGACGAGACTCATTGACAATTTGCTGTGGTGTCATAGGCTGTAAGTTGATTTTCTTGCCCTTGAACTCCAAGTGATATGTATTGGCACGGCCATTATGTTGCACAGAACGGTCATAGAGCCAAGGCCGACCCAATAGTAGGTGACACACCGTCATAGGAACCACATCAAAGTCAATGCAATCCTTATACGGTCCAATAGCAAACTCAACACGCACCATGTGGTTTACCTTCATCTCACCATTGTCGCTCAACCACTGAATATAGTATGGATGTGGGTGCGGTAAATACTTCAACTTCAGCTTGGTACACAACTCCTTGCTTGCTAAATTGCGGCAACTCCCGCCATCAATAATGACCTTGCAAGCCTTGTCAGGAACAACTAAAGCCTTTGTTTGGAACAAGTTGCAGCGCTGAGTAGAGGCACTAGGCAACACATTAAGAGCACGCTGCGACACAACAATGGTGCGAGCATCAGACGGATATGCATCTTCACCATCAGTGTCATAGTCATCATCTTCTGGAGCATTTGGATCAACATCATCTCCAGTCTCATACTCATTGTCCTCATTGATAATCATGACTTTGCGGTTAGGACAATCTCTCTTGAAGTGACCCTTGCCACCACATGTATGACAAAGCATATCACGGTTGCGCGCTGTAGACATGCTAGAACCACTCGTACTTGCAGCAGATTCGGACTTCTTTGCATTAGATACATTGGAGACCGGCTTGCTAGGCGGAGTAGAGTAAGGAGCGGAGCGCGTCGAAGGCGCCGGCGCCGTAGATGAGGGCGCGCGGGGTGTGAAACGCCCAGCTCCCGTAGCACGACCTTTGACCTTTGCTTCTTTAGCCAACTGTGATTCAGCTTCTCTTGCATGATGTAACAATTGATTCATATTGGTGTAACTGTAGTGACGAACAATGCCTTTGATATCATACTTCAAACCGTTGAGAAAACGCTGCATTGTCATCTCTAGAGACTCACGGACACAGCCACGCTGCATAAGCATCTCCATCTCCATGTAGTATTCATCGACAGTCTTCACACCTTGCCTCAATAGTGTCAACTTATCAAATATATTCCGCAAGTAATTTGTAGGCACAAAACGAGACGTCATTGCCTCCTTCATAGCACGCCATGTGCGTATAGGTTGCTCACCATCTTCTTCGCGGTTACGAACAAAAGCATCCCACCAACGCAATGCATAACCATCAAATTTGGAAGAAGCAAGCTTGATCTTCCTATCTTCAGTGTAATGTGGATGCAAATTCCATAGCTTCTCAATCTTGAGCTCCCAAGTGAGATATTCTTCAACATCAGCTCCTCCTTCAAACTTGGGTATGGAAAACTTAGGCTTTCCCAAACCATCTTCCTCATCTTGTCCACGACCATTGCGGCCAAGGGGAGCCCAACCACGAGGACGATTACCACGTGGCGCACCACGAGCATTGTGTGCGTCATCTTGAAGTTCAGGATCTTCGTCATCGTCTTGTTGTTGTTGTGCAGTCAAATTCTCAATAGCTAGGCGCATATCTGCAAGATTGCGCTGTATATCCGTCACTTGATCAGCCATTGTAGTGACGGTTGCATTAGTAGCATCCAGCTTTTGGTTGATCTCTTCAACCTTTCCATTAAGCACATCGTCCTGAGTGCGGAATTCACGTCGCATCTCATTACGAAGAGCTTCAAACTCCCTCCATGTGATGATATCTGCGGAATCCTTGTTTTCCTGGTTAACAAGCTTATGATCACTAGCAGACATGATTAGTAGGTTAGTGCACTAAATCAAAAAGATGTGGTGGTACTCTCACAAGTCACTCAAAAACTGATAAGAAAAGGAGATCTTACCGTTCCAAAGGAAAATAGTGTCGCTTACCACCTGTAGTAACAACTAGTGCACGGATGTAGCGAAGCGAATATCAAGGGTATAAGAACAAATCACACGACAAAGCAGGGTATATGTGGGGCTGTAGGTAGGCTACCTATTTGCACCAATAACAAGCTCTAGCGCTGACCGTAGACAACCAATGATACTCACACAAGGCGATAAATGTGGCAATGCAACTATATGGAGGAAAAAGTTGCAATGCACTAGAGAGACGCTAGCAAAGCTCAACAAGACAGGCACAAGATTGCTCAACTACGGATGCAGCAAAGTAAACTTAGGCCTTCACTTGATTCAACTAGCTCTTCACTTTTCTATTTTTCTTTTTGTAACACAGCTATGTAGCTCTTTTTGCTTCTGTTCAATTTTCTGTTTTATTTTTATTTTTTATATGACACAACTCCTTGATAACACGGCCAACAAGATATGCAAAGCACCAAAACCCTAATGAGCAGCCTGTCGAGCGGTAAAACTAGTCTCTTCTGGGAAAGTTCCTAGTCACTTTATATCGATAGGCTGTGTCTATGGTTGGAAACAAGCACACTGTACGCTATGTGGACTCGGAGTAACAAACTGACACAATATGATAAACTAGATGATAGAGAAAACACAAACCCTAACAATTCTACTAGATGACAGAGAAAGAGACGCAAAAACAACTATGAAAAGCAACTAAAACTTGAAATTAGTGCAATCTAAAGCTATGGCAAACCCTAACCCTAATATTTTTGGCTTTTTCTGGATAGGAAAACACTCACAACTCAACTATGGGGTGGATTGTGGATGGCTTACCGAGGGAACCCGAGAATCTGATACCAAGATGATAAGGGGTGGCCCGATCTTCTCAGTAAGCAACGGTGGTGATGATGATCACGGGGTGATAGCAGCGGAGGAACACGACGATGTAGTGGATGATAACTTGTATGACGCAACGAGATCTCTCGATTGGTCCCTGTCGCCAATGCAACAGCTCTCAACCCTGCAAGATATTCGCAACTCCACACACTTGCGCACGTAGTCGCCGACCATGAAGCGCTAGGTTGCAACCGTCTAATTCCCAATGGAACAGCAGATCACACAAGACTTTAACAGGATCTACACAATATCAAGCAATATGGTGTAGGGAATTCAATAGTTTTGCAGAGCAAACAACTAAGAACTAGGGTTTATCTTAAACGTGGTCTCAAACAGCTAGGGGACGTCCTATGGACTTATATAGGCGTCCAGGACGACTTCTGGTCGAAAAACTACGAGAATAACCGACCCAGAATAGATCTGGTCGAGACAGACTCGGACACGGCCGGTCTGGGGGCCGGTCGACCGGGCCTGGGACCGGGCTGGCCGGTTCAAACCGGGCCAGGGACCGGGTGCTGACCGGGCGCGGGAATTGTGGCGCAGTAACCCGCCCGGTCGCAGTCAGCGGAGCGCCCGGTCGGCGCCGGGGTGGATCCGGTCTGGCGCCCGGTTGGACCGGGCCAGGGACCGGGCGCGCCGGCGTGGCGGCCGGTCTGACCGGGTGCTGGGCCACAAGCCTGGACTTCTTCTTCTCCTCTCGCGCATGCCTCCCGCTCCTCCCTCGCGCGTCCATGAGATATCTTCATGTCCAGCTCCTTGTCCAGCTCCACGTCCATGTTCACGTCCAGCTGCTCCTCTCCTCCTCGTGCGATGCTTGTCTCCTCTTCATACCTGATGATACATAAGTAATAGGACTTAGGTAGTATAAAGTTCTCATCAATCAAGGTATCGTTTAGGAACAAGTTCACCTGTTGTTTAAGTAGCTTCGCACGAGCATGTGTCATTGGTCCAATCCTGACTTCATTGGACTTGAGCTTCACAACAGGTTCATCTTCAGTTGGTAATGACGGAGGTGGTAGTGAGGTAGGTATGTCCTCATCACCATAGGAGTTCCTTGCCGCCACTACTGCCCGTCTGCCCGCCTTGTCTGTGTCGGCGGTGGGACCCAACGCCGAAGGAGCTGGGGGTGGCAGGTCGCAAGTGTCTCCTGTCGCATGCAGCGACCAGGGCGGAGTTCCCTGGTCGACACAGTAGCGTCGATCGCCTTCCTTGATGACGCAAAGTGGTGTTATCTGTAGAGAAGTGGTGGTGCTGCAGATTTTGGGTCCCAGTAGATCCGTCGTCGATGCGGCTCGGGCCTTCGGTCTATTGAGGTTGTGTTGTTGCAGCTTTCGAGGTGGGCTCGGCGCGGTGGTTTGTTTTTAGCTCAAGTGTGTTTCCTTCTGGACCATGTGGGTGGTGGCAGTGCGTGTGGTGCCGCTGATATGAATAAAGGTGGTTCTGTCCCCTACTAATTTTTGATCTCCAAGTCGTCGATCTGCTTCATGTCGGCTTCCTTGATTTGGATGCCGATGAGTTCCGGTCTTCCTCTCGTAGATTTTCACGGTTTTGCGCATGACGGCACTGATATCTAGAGCAGAATCAATCCGGTCGTGCGCCCTTATTTTCGGCCAGTGAGGCTTCATGAGGGGGTGGAGCTGTTATCACCAGATTTTAGACGAATCCAGAGGTGGGCC
>NC_061513.1:357449506-357529544 GCF_022539505.1 Lolium rigidum | reverse complement strand
CATGATACGTCTCAACCGTATCTATAATTTCTTATGTTCCATGCTACTTTTATGATGATACTCACATGTTTTATACACATTATATGTCATATTTATGCATTTTCCGGCACTAACCTATTGACGAGATTGAAAGAACATATCTCCGTTATAAGTTGTTTTGGTGTTGATGACAATGATTATATATGAGCATTTCGTTTTATAAGATTTGTAGGTTGGTGCATACCTGGAATGCCCAAAAGTTGAAGAGTGTGCAAGATATCATTTGATAAGTTGTGTATGGTTGTTTGTTGGAAAGAAAGTATGAAAGATGAAAGAAAGAGAAGAAAAGGAATAGAAAATGGAGGAAGAAAAGAAAAGAGGAAGAAATAAAGGAAAGAAGAAAAAGGAGAAGAGAAAAGCGGCCGGAGGCTTGGGCGGTACCGCCGGCCTGGCCACGGCCGGAGGCTCCGACCTTGGTACCGCCCAAGGTATCGGATATCGCCCGGCGCCCCAGTATAGAAACCAGGGGGGTTGGAGCCCCGGCGGTACCACGACCGGTACCCCGGCCGGAGGCTCCCCCCCCTTCGGCCCGGCTCCTCCTGGCCACGTGGCCGTCTGCGCGCTTCTCGACAAGGGCCGGTAGTACCGGCCCAACCTGGCCGGTACTACCGGTCAGATCTCCAACGGCTCGAACGGGCCGTTTCCGAAAGGGTATAAATAGGGCTTCTTCTCCAAATGACTCCGGTAGCTCTTCTTCCCCAAATATCTGAGATAACATTGTTGAGCTCCATTTTCTCTAGATCTCTCTACTCCTCCAACCAAACTTCACCATACTTGAGGATTTGGTAGAGGTGACCTAGATCTACTCTTTCACCAAAGGGATTTGTGTTTCATCAACATTCTTAGTGGATCTTTGTGAGGTGACCTCGAAGCTACTCTTCGTGTAAAGCTTCGTGGTTACATCTTGGGAGCCTCCAATTTGGTTGTGGATGTGTACCCCAAGCTTCGTGTAAAGGTGCCGGTTGCGACCTCAAGGCAACCGCTTAGTGGAGCGTGGGCTAGGCCTTTGTGGCGTTGCTCACAGGAGAATAGGGTGAGCCTTCGTGGCGTTGGTTGGACTTCGTGTCGCCACACCCCTCCGAACGTAGACGTACCTTCTTGCAAAGGAAGGGAACTACGGGAATCATATCACCGTCTCTCCGTGTGCTCCACCTCGGTTACCTCTATCCTCTCACCGCCTTTACTACGTGTATCTTGTATTGTTGCTTGCTATCTTGTCATATAGGTGAATTCACTTAGTTGCATATCTAGAGAATTTACCTTTGTGTCAAGCCTAATTTGAAAAAGTATTAAAATTTGAGATTACACCTATTCACCCCCTCTAGGTTTCATACGATCCTTTCAATTGGTATCAGAGCCTCGGCTCTTGTTTCGGGCTTTACCGCCTAAGAGAGTATGGCCGATGAGGGGGAGCCCGCATCCATGGAAGACATCAAGGAATTGAAATCGTCAATCTCCTCGATGAATGACTCTATAAGTGAATTAAGGGAGATGATGATGAGCTTTATGCAAGCCAATAAACCTCCTATCCCTACTACCACCACTACCGAGTTTGTCACCCCCGTTGTTGATAAAACATCCCTTGGTGCCTCTACGGAGGCCGAAACCAAGGATGGAGGGGGTAGTAGTGAGACTCTTCCCAAGTTAGATCCTAATGCCACCGGAGTGTACTCGACGGTTGCTCCTCCGCTCGTGTATTCTCCGGATCCTCCCATTCCTCACCCTCGCATTAATCCACGAGGAGATCCATGATACGTCTCCAACGTACCTATAATTTCTGATGTTCCATGCTTGTTTTATGACAATACTTACATGTTTTGCTTGCACTTTATAATGTTTTTATGCATTTTCCGGAACTAACCTATTAACGAGATGCCGAAGGGCCAGCTTGTCGCTTTCTGTTGTTTTTGGTTCCGTAAAGGCTGTTCGTGCAATATTCTCGGAATTCGACGAAACGAAGACCCAACATCTTATTTTTCCCGAACCTTCCGTAAAGTCGAGGGGTACCAGAGGGGTGCCCTGGGGGCCCCACACGTGGTGGCGGCGCGGCCCAAGGGGGGCGCGCCCCCCTAGTGTGAGGAGGCCCCGTGGCCCCTCCGACTCCGACTCTTCGCCTATTTAAGCCCTGGTGACCTAAATCTTCGATACCAATTGACGAAACTCCAGAAAGACTCCAGGGGCGCCGCCACCATCGCGAAACTCCGTTTCGGGGACGAAGGTCTCGTTCCGCACCCTGCCGGACGGGGAAGTGCCCCCGAAGCCATCTCCATTAACGCCACCGCCTCCATCATGCTCCGTGAGTAGTTCCCCCATGGACTACGGGTTCTAGCTGTAGCTAGTTGGTATTCTCTCCCCCATGTACTTCAATACAATGATCTCATGAGCTGCCTTACATGATTGAGATTCATCTGATGTAATCGTTGTTGTGTTTGTCGGGATCCGATGGATTGTTACATTATGATTAGTCTATCTACAAAGTTTGTGAAGTTATTGTTGCTGCAATCTTGTTGTGTTTAATGCTTGTCACTAGGGCCCGAGTGGCATGATCTTAGATTTAATCTCTATACTTATTGCTTAGATTGTATCTACAAGTTGTTTGCACATGTCTATGTCCGGAACCAAAGGCCCCAAAGTGACAGAAATTGGGACAACCTGGAGGGGAAGGCTTAGATATGAGGATCACATGTTTTCACGGAGTGTTAATGCTTTACTCCGGTGCTCTATTAAAAGGAGTACCTTAATTTCCAAGAGATTCCCTAGAGGCCCTAGCTGCCACCGGCTGGTAGGACAAAAGATGTTGTACAAGTTTCTCATTGCGAGCACGTATGACTATATATGGAAAACATGCCTACATGATTAATAATCTTGATGTTCTGTCTTAATGCTATTTCAATCCTATCAATTGCCCAACCGTAATTTGTTCACCCAACACTTGTTATTGGAGAGTTACCACTAGTGTAGATAGCCGGGAACCCCGGTCCATCTCTCATCATCATATACTCGTTCTATATGTCATTGGAAGTAGTATCAACTATTTTCTCGGTGCCATTGCTCTCATATTACCGCTCATCGCTGTTGTGTTATCACGTTACTACTGCTCTCATATTATCGCTGCTTTCACATCACCCCTATTACTAGTGCTTTTCTAGGTGCAGCTGAATTGACAACTCAGTTGTTAAGGCTTATAAGTATTCTTTACCTCCCCTTGTGTCGAATCAATAAATTTGGGTTTTACTTCCCTCGAAGACTGTTGCGGTCCCCTATACTTGTGGGTTATCAATCCACCGTCACTTAATCCTAATGCTTTTTCATTGTGGCAAACCAAGATGAAATCTTATTTAAATTCCTCATCTATTGAACTATGGAGAATTGTTGTTGAAGGATACAAGCCTCACAATCCTAATGGCTTGTCTCGTAGGGAAGTGGTTGATTGCCAACTCAACGCCACCGCCTTGTATATGATACAACAAGCCGTTAGTGAGGATGATAGACCCTACATCGAGAAAGCAACAACCGCCAAGGATGCTTGGGATATTCTCGCCGAAGTATTTCTTGGAAGCTCAAGCATGAGGCAAAACAAGTTCCAAGAGGTTAGCAATAAAGCCGAAGGTTTCTACATGGAAGATGGTGAACATCATCGGGATATGTATCGCCGTCTCAAGGCTCTTGCTATGTTGATGATGATTGGATCAAGAGGAAGTACATCAATGCTCTATTTCCCTTTGAACCGGCCGATCTAAGGATTCTCAAGAACAAGCACAACTTTGAGCAAATGACCTCCGATGATGTCATGCAAGAAATGGATGCTTTCAAAGTTGAGTCAAAGATTGTCGTTGATAGTCGTGCTCGGTCCATTGGTATGAAGAGAAGTGAAAACTTAGCATTGAAGGCACAAGTGTGTGTTGAGGATGAAGAAGAATTGAGGGAAACTAAATATGAAGGGCACTCCGAAGAACTCAAACGTGATCTACATGGTCACATTGCTCTTCTCACTAAATCCTTTTGGCGAGACCCGTCCAAGTACAAGTTAAAGGGAAACCAAAGAGGAGATGCTAAGGGCCCAAGAGCTAGAACTTGCTACAATTGTGGCAATCAAGATCACTTCATTGCCGAGTGCCCATATGAGAATAGAGAAGATCATGGTGGAAAGCTCATTCTCAAGGACAAATCAAAGGCTCCACGCAAGAAGCCCTTTGTCAAGAAGAGTGGCTATGACATTTGCAAGAAGCCATCGAAGTATGTGTTGATTGCCCGTGAGGAGTATTCTTCCGGAGAAGAAGAAGACAATGACAAAGATGACTCAAGAAGTGAAGTGGCCGCTATTGCTATCACCTCCACACCTTCATCATCTCTCTTTGAATCTCCCAATGAGGACTCCTCCAACAATGCAAGATGTCTCATGGTCAAGGCCTCTCATGCTCTCACTTCCGGAGATGAAGAAGATGCTCATGAAGACACATTAAGTGAAAAGGCCTCTAGTGCCTCTACCCCTATGACATCTCTCTTCAAATCTCCCAATGAAGACCTCTCATTCAACCTCAACAAGTGCCTCATGGCCAAGACCTCCGAGGTAACTACTTCATCCAAACCCTCCTCCAAGACTATTGTTTCGGAATGTGATCTTGAGAGTCTCAAGATAAAGAGAGAAATTATTGGCTTGGATGAATTTATCTCTAACTTGCAAGGTGAACCCAAAAAGAATGTCCAAGTTATCTTGGATAGGCTTGCACATGCCAATGATCTCCTTGATCTCAAGGAGAGATTTGAGAGGGAAAATGCCGATGAGATTGGTGCGTTATCTCAAGCTCTTGGGGAAGAACAAGAGCTTAGAGAAGCTTTAGAGGAAAAGTTGTCTTCCATTGAGGAAATACACAATGAAACTTTATCCAACCTCACTAAAGAGCGTGATCATGCTATTGCCTTATCTAATGTGCTTAAAAAGGAAAAAGGTGAATTTGGTGTTGGTCATGCTAAACTAACTAAGGAGCTAGAGAAACTTGAAAAGACTCACAAGGCCTTGGAAAGTGAATTCTCTACCCTTACCAAGTCACATGAGCAACTTCAAATTCAATTAACTAAAAATGATATGCCTTGTTCTTCTACTTCTTCTTGTGATCATGTGAATGTTATTAAGGAGAACACTAGGTTGAAGGCCAAGTTTGCTAAGTCCTTTCCTTCCCAAGGTGAGAAAAATTTGGATGATCTTTTGAGCAATCAAAGATCAAACAATGGGAAGGAGGGGATTGGATATGGGCTAAACACTAACAAGAACAAGAAGGCCAAGCCCGCACAAGCAAAGGAGAAAAATGTTGTGGGTGGTAATGTCACTAGGGACAATACCACTCATAATAATTTTGCGGGAAAATATAACCCTCATTATGTGCTATTCCGTGATTACTATGGAGATGTCTATGCTAAATATGTTGGTCCATATGATGGTTATATTGCGTGGTCTATTTGGGTTCCTAAGACCCTTGTTTCTAACAAAAGAGGACCCATTGCAAAATGGGGACCTAAAACAAAGACTTGATCTTATGCTATGCCGCCGGAGGATCAAAATGGGTGCTTGATAGTGGTTGCACAAGTCATATGACCGGCGGCAAGGACCTCGTTACGGAGTTGAGGCCTAACGTGGATTTGTGGACCGTTACATTCGGTGACAACTCCAAATCCGAGGTATTGGGTCTTGGCAAGGTTGTGGTTGCACACAACATTACTCTTGTGGACGTCATGCTTGTCAAGACTCTTGGTTACAATTTATTATCCGTTCATGCCCTTGGCAAGATGGGTTTCGCCGTCTTCATTGATATTGATATTGTGGTTCTCTTGTGGAGCAAGACTCTAAAAGTCGCTTTCGTTAGGTACGTCGAAAACAACTTGTATGTGGTTGACTTTTCGGGGAAAACCACTACAAATGTGATGTGCTTATTCGGAAAGGCGGACGTGGGTTGGTTGTGGCATCGCCGCTTGGCCCATGTCAACATGAGGACTTTGCAAAGTCTCCACAAGGGAAACCATATTGTGGGACTAAAGGACAATGTTTGTTTTGCCAAAGATCGTGTTTGTAGGGCTTGCGTTGAAGGTAAAATGCATGATTCTCCGCATCCAAGGAAGACCATCATCTCTTCCAAGAGAATATTGGAGCTCCTTCATGTGGACCTTTTTGGTCCCACTACTCATGCAAGTCTTGGTGCGAAGAAACATTGTTTGGTTATTGTTGATGATTATTCAAGATATACTTGGGTTTTCTTTCTCAAGAAGAAGGATGAGACTCAACAAATCTTCGTCGACTTTGTTACCGAAGTGCAACGTCAACACAACCTCACTATATTGGCATTTAGAAGTGACAACGGCTCCGAGTTCAAGAACTACACACTCAATGACTTCCTTAGTGATGAGGGGATAAGACATCAATATTCCGCTGCATACACCCCTCAACAAAATGGTGTTGCGGAGAGGAAGAACCGGACTCTCATGGATATGGCAAGGTCTATGTTGTCGGAGTATAAATCCCGATATGACTTTTGGGCCGAAGCCATCTCCACCGCATGTCATTCCGCTAACCGGATTTATCTCTGCAAGGGCTTGAATAAGACTCCTTATGAAATCCTCACCGGAAACAAGCCCAATATCTCCTACTTCCGAGTATTTGGTTGTAAGTGTTTCTATAAAATCAAAGGAGTTCGTTTGTCTAAATTTGCACCTAAAGCTTTGGAGGGTATTTTTGTTGGTTACGGTGCCGAATCTCACACTTATAGAATCTTTGACAAAGTCTCGGCTATTGTCATTGAATCTTGTAGTGTGAAATTCGA
The DNA here is from genome assembly GCF_022539505.1 of Lolium rigidum. NCBI lineage: Eukaryota > Viridiplantae > Streptophyta > Magnoliopsida > Poales > Poaceae > Lolium > Lolium rigidum. The sequence continues at coordinate 357,522,693 of NC_061513.1, read as the reverse complement.
AGAAAATGATGGCTCCCAAGTGGGGCTAGATGATGTTTGTGCAGATGATGAAATACCTCAAGACGCCATAGTAAGAATGGGGATGGGATTTCACCTCCCCATTGAGGGACACGGTGTGGTGCCTAGGGAAGGACTATGCTCTACTCAAGTGGAGCCCTCATCCTCACAAGCTCAACAAGCTCCGAATCTTGTGGACAATGTTACACCAACCGAAGAACAAGCTCAAGACCCTCCCTCTCATGAGCAAGATCAAGGACAAGATCAACCTAATGAGTTTTATGGAGAAGCACCAAGTGTTGATCAAAAACAACCCAATGATGATGGTGCAAACCCAAGTGATGTCCAAGATCAACCTCATGATGAAGAGGAAACTCAAGAAATTGAGCAAGCTCACATTGATGGTCAAGACGGGGATCAAAATAGTCAAGAAGACCAAGTGATGTCTCAAAGCTCTTTTGAAGACATTGAAGCCCGTCGTAAAATAAGAGTTGCAAGAACCTTGGAACTTCGAGGTCACACTATTGACAAAGTTGTTGGTGACTTAAGGAAGCAAATGACCACCCGGAGACAAGTAGCCAACTTTAGTGATCACCAAGCTTACATCTCCATGGTGGAACCAAAGAAAGTCTTTGATGCACTTGAAGATCCGGATTGGTTGGATGCTATGCATGAAGAACTCAATAACTTCAAGCGCAACAAAGTATGGAGATTAGTAGAGAAGCCCAAAGATTGTCGCAATGTTACTGGCACGAAGTGGATATTCAAGAACAAGCAAGATGAACATGGCATTGTCATTCGGAACAAGGCAAGATTGGTGGCTCAGGGGTTCTCTCAAGTGGAAGGCATTGACTTCGGTGAAACCTATGCTCCCGTGGCTCGCCTTGATTCCATCCGTATCCTTCTTGCATATGCTTCTCACCATAACTTTAAATTGCAACAAATGGATGTTAAAAGTGCCTTTCTAAATGGACCTCTAAAAGAGTTGGTTTTTGTTAAGCAACCTCCTGGGTTCGAGGATCCCGAGTTCCCTAACCATGTGTATCAACTCGACAAGGCACTCTATGGCCTTAAACAAGCCCCACGTGCATGGTATGAGCACCTTAAAGAGTTGTTACTAGACCGTGGATTTCAACTCGGGCTAATCGACCCCACTCTTTTTACTAAGAGGGTTGATGGGGAGCTTTTCATTTGCCAAATATATGTTGATGATATTATCTTTGGGTCTACTAATGAAGGTTTTAATGAAGAATTTTCAAAGCTTATGACCAACAAGTTTGAGATGTCTATGATGGGTGAATTGAGGTTCTTTCTTGGATTCGAGATCAAGCAATTAAGAGAAGGAACATTCATTTGCCAAGCCAAGTACATTCAAGACATGCTCAAGAGATTCAATATGAAGGACTTAAATGGTGCAAAGACCCCAATGGCTACCAATTGCCATCTTGCACTTGATCCCGGTGGTAAGGACGTGGATCCAAAGGTATATCGCTCCATGATAGGCTCCTTGCTTTACCTTTGCGCATCTAGACCGGATATTGTGTTGAGTGTAGGTGTATGTGCAAGGTATCAAGCCGCTCCTAAAGAAAGCCACTTAGTGGCGGTCAAAAGAATCTTTAGATATTTGGTTCATTCCCCAAGATTTGGATTATGGTACCCAAAGGGTTATGGATTCTCACTTGTTGGCTATACGGACTCGGATTGGGCGGGAGATAAGGATGATAGGAAATCAACCTCCGGGGCATGCCAATTTCTTGGTAGGTCCTTGGTGTGTTGGTCTTCTAAGAAGAAAAATTGTATAGCTCTCTCTACCGCCGAATCCGAGGACGTGGCGGCCGCTAGTGGATGCACACAACTCTTATGGATGAGGCAAACTTTAAAGGATTACGGTGTCACTTGTGACAAAGTGCCTCTTTTATGTGACAACCAAAGTGCCATCAAGATTGCATACAACCCCGTACAACACACAAGAACGAAGCATATTGAGATTCGGAATCACTTCATTCGAGATCATGTCTCCTGGGTGATATTGAGTTGTCATTCATTGGTACCCATGACCAACTTGCGGATATATTCACGAAGCCTCTTGATGAAGCAAGATTTTTTTACTTGAGGAATGAGCTAAATATCATAGATTCAAGTAGCTTGGCTTGAACACTTTGCATACATACCTATTCTTCAACTTCTATTTGGTTTAGGTGTGGGCATGGAAATAGGGGGAGTGCGGTTTAAATTATTGAGCTATCCCTCCCCCCATAATGCCAACATTAAAAAAAATCATTCTCTCTATATCAATTATGAGTATTGGTTTTGGGCCCAAGATATATCTTCGCGGTGCCATACCTTATCTCTCATATATGGTGGCCTAGGCCACCGACCTTCTTGTGAAGAGTTGGTCTTAATTGGATCTTCATGAATTTTTTTTTGGGGCTTTCATGTTCTTATGGGAATTGGCTCAATGTTTGGCTTTCTCTTGATTTGGTCCTTGCAACCTTGAGTTCATAGTACCATACCTCTCTTAGTATCCATCCTAAGCCTTTCTCACATCTATAACACATTCTATCTCTTGCACAAGCTCATTTCAAAACATGCATATCTTTGACCAAATTGGCAAACTCATGTTTATCTTTGATCAAATTGTGTTAATATTAACAAGGGTGTTGTTTAAAAAAAAAGGGGGGTTTTTTTTTTAAAAAAAACAACAAAGCCCCAGTGTAAAAAAAACAAAAAAAGGTGGCTGCCGACCCGGGCCTGGCCAGGCCGGTAGTACCGCCGGGGCCTGGTCGGTACTACCGCCGGCCTCGGGCCGGTACCTCCACCCAGGAGGGGGTCGATCCCCAGGCACGCACACACGCCACGCACAGCGCCCCCCACCTTTCGCTCCTCAGCACACCCGCACGCACACAACCGCCGCACCGCCGCCGGCTCGCCGGCCGCCCTCCGGCCACCTCCGGCCGGATCGGCTCCGTGGGAGCCCTCCCCTACCTCCCCTCCTCCATGGCCTCCGGTATTGGCTCCTCTCTCCGCGTATTTTTGACGTATTTTAGGCTCATACTTGTGTTGCTTTTTGGTCCTACATGCTTAGATTTTTGGATAAATCTTGCACTATGAGGTTGTATCTATTGTTGATCTATGTCCTCTAGTATGTAGCACCATAAACATCTAGTATGTAGCAACTTGCCTCTAATGTGTGGCCAATTTTTTTTCCATCATGCATGTGTATTTTGGGTCAAAGATTTTTTTTTGGTTCCATAGAGATGAGCTTGTGCACTTATCCAATATGCCCCCCTACTCTGTCCGTCTATTTCACAGGTGCTAGTGGCTCTCGTTTGGTGAGACCACGGACGAGGCGTGGGGTTCCGGCCGTTGAGGATGAGATTGTCGAACAAGATGAAATGTTACCCCGTGCCACTACTGCTCGTGGAGCTTCCTTGGCAAATAAAAAGAAAGGGAAGAAGGCTATTGGGTCTTATGGCAATGTCCGCCTTCATGCATACATGGACATTCGCACCTCTAACCCCTACTTGGGGCCTCGGTCTTCTCGCACCCACAACCGCCACTTCTACACTGAGGTTCCAGAACGCATTTTCAATGAAGTCTATCCTCCTAAGGTAAAGGTGGTTGATCAACGGTATATCAACATTGACCATTTGAAGAAGGATGCATAATTTCATGAAGCACTGGGGATTTGCGAGGAATTTGGTTTGCTTCCCATTATGTCTTTCAAATGCAACTATGATCCTTACCTTGTGACTCAGTTCCTTGCCACGGTCTATTTTCATGAAGATAAGGCTCGCTCCATTACTTGGATGACTCGGGATGAGGTCCTCACTACCACTTGGAGCAACTTTGGACAGATTCTTGGCTATCCTATTCCAGAAAATTGTGAAGATGACCGTCTTAGTGGTTGGAGGTTTCATGGGGACTCTAATGCAAGCATCAAGGATGTTCTTGAGCCACTCTATATGCCCGGTAAATGCAAGCTTGGGTTCACTTCCGGTCTTCAACCCGTTTATGATATCATGCTTCGCATCTACCGTGAGACCGTTGCCGTCAAAGTAGGTAACGTTGATGAGATTCATTCCTTTGTCATTGACTTGATGCTTCAAACACACCTCCGGAAGGGCAAGGGTGTGAAGATGGATGTCATGGACTGCCTATGGAACCAAATTTTTCTGCGTGTGGTGGAGAAGCGGTCCCCTGCCTTTGCTCCCTACATCATGAAGCTTATTTCTGAGGTGTGGCGTCAGAAATTTGATGGTGCCATTCTGGAACCGATTTCTCCCCTCACCAATCATCCTCGCAAGAACCTCCTTATCAAGGATCATAAGCTCTCAGCTTCTACCTCGGCCACAACAGCTCCTTCAGCCACATCAGCTCCCTCAGCCACAGCAGGTCCTTCAGACCCCTCCACTGCTCCTGCTCGCAGGATCGATGGATTTGTTGCTCATATGGCCCTTGGGGGGCCTCCACCTGCGTCCGCTTATGACCCTCACCTCGAGCCTTCTTGGTACACCAAGCTCAAGATCAAGGTAAAAAAGACCTTCTGCCTCCAGCTGGATATTCAGGAGCGTATGTATGACTCCTATGTGGCCGAGAAGAAAGCTCGACACCGTCAGAAGAGCATCATGACCAAGCTTGGTGTCGAAGTGTCTCCTCCAGGATCTGAAGAGACTATCCTTCCGAAGCCTCAGTGGATTTCTGCTCATAGCCAGTGGTCTGATGGTGAAGACGGTCCATCTTATGATGTCGACTCCGACATTGGCGGGGACTTCCTTGATCTCTAGGGACGATAGCATCGCTCTTCAACCTTTTTGGCATCTTGATGTCAAAGGGGGAGAAGATTTCTATTAGGTTCGGGCTTTGCATGGGAAGTCACAAGCTTGCATTTTCTTTGACTCTTTATGCTTGTGACTTATGGTTATCTATTGTTGAGAACTACTTTTTAGGCGTTATGAACCTAAGCTATGTGTGTGAGACATAGGGGCTATCTATTTATGTATGAGACATTATCTATCTAGCTATCTATGGTAAAGACTAAGTGGACTACATGTGGTATATGTGGTATGATCTCTAAACTCAACACTTGTCTTTACTCACATATGCTTGTTGATACGTCTCCGACGTATCGATAATTTCTTATGTTCCATGCCATATTATTGATGATACCTACATGTTTTATGCACACTTTATGTCATATCGTGCATTTTCTGGAACTAACCTATTAACAAGATGCCGAAGTGCCGCTCTCGTTTTCTCGCTGTTTTTGGTTTCGTAAATCCTAGTAACGAAATATTATCGGAATTGGACGAAACGAAGACCCAGCTTCCTATTTTCACCGAAGCATCCGTAACACCCGGAAGGACCGCAGGGGGGGCACTGGGCCCCTGCACCATAGGCCGGCGCGGCCTGTGCCCCGGCCGCGCCGCCATATGGTGTGGCCACCCCTTCGACCCTCCTCGCGCCGCCTCTTCGCCTATATAAAGCCTCCGTCGCGAAAACCCCGATGCGAAGAACCACGATACGGAAAACCTTCCGGAGCCGCCGCCATCGCGAAGCCAAGATCCGGGGGACAAGAGTCTCCGTTCCGGCACCCTGCCGGAGCGGGGAAGTGCCCCCGAAGGCTTCTCCATCGACACCGCTGCCATCTCCACCGCCATCTTCATCACCGCTGCTGCTCCCATGAGGAGGGAGTAGTTCTCCATCGAGGCTCGGGGCTGTACCGGTAGCTATGTGGTTCATCTCTCTCCTATGTGCTTCAATACAATAATCTCATGAGCTGCCTTACATGATTGAGATTCATATGATGATGCTTGTAATCTAGATGTCATTATGCTAGTCAAGTGAGTTTTACTTATGTGATCTCCGGAGACTCCTTGTCCCACGTGTGTAAAGGTGACAAGTGTGTGCACCGTGTGGGTCTCTTAGGCTATATTTCACGTAATACTTATTCACCGTTGAATGGCATAGTGAGGTGCTTATTTATATCTCTTTATGATTGCAATGTGTTTGTATCACAATTTATCTATGTGCTACTCTAGCAATGTTATTAAAGTAGTTTTATTCCTCCCGCACGTGTGCAAAGGTGACAGTGTGTGCACCGTGTTAGTACTTGGTTTATGCTATGATCATGATCTCTTGTAGATTGCGAAGTTAACTATTGCTATGATAATATTGATGTGATCTATTCCTCCTACATATGCATGAAGGTGACAAGTGTGCATGCTATGTTAGTACTTGGTTTAGTCTTTTGATCTATCTTACACTAAAGGTTACTAAAATATGAGCATTATTGTGGAGCTTGTTAACTCCGGCATTGAGGGTTCGTGTAATCCTACGCAATGTGTTCATCATCCAACAAGAGTGTAGAGTATGCATTTATCTATTCTCGTTATGTGATCAATGTTGAGAGTGTCCACTAGTGAAAGTCTAATCCCTAGGCCTTGTTCCTAAATATCGCTATCGCCGCTTGTTTACTCGTTTTACTACGTTACTACCGCTGCGTTACTACCGCTTGTTTACTCGTCCCGGGCAAAGCACTTTTCTCGGTGCCGTTGCTACTATTCATATATATTTATACCACATGTATTTCACTATCTCTTCGCCGAACTAGTGCACCTATTAGGTGTGTTGGGGACACAAGAGACTTCTTGCTTTGTGGTTGCAGTGGTTGCATGAGAGGGATATCTTTGACCTCTTCCTCCCCGAGATCGATAAACCTTGGGTGATCCACTTAAGGGAAACTTGTTGCTGTTCTACAAACCTCTCGCTCTTGGAGGCCCAACACTGTCTACAAGAATAGAAGCTCCCGTAGACATCAAGCACTTTTCCGGCGCCGTTGCCGGGAGGAAAGGTAAAAGGCACTCATACTCCGGTCTCGGGTAAAGTATTTTTCTCGGCGCCGTTGTGTGTGTGCTCGAAGCTATTTCCTTTAGATCCCGCAATTGCATCTTTTTGTTTCTTGTTTACACTAGTTTGGCATAATGTACAAGAGTGAGCTTCTTATTCTATTTCCCGATTTAAAACATGGATTGTTTGATGCGAAAATTAAAAAACCTATGAAATCTTGTTTGCATGCTCTGGTAGTAATATTAGTATGAACGCTTTGAACACCATTGTTGATAATGATATAGAAAGTTCTAAGCTTGGGGAAGCTGGTTTTCATGATCTTTTTAGTCCCCCAAGCATTGAGGAGAAAATTTTCTTTGATGATACTTTGCCTCCTATTTATGATGATAGTGGTCTTTTGGTGCCACCTACTATGGAGAGTAAATTTTGTTGTGATTATACTATGCCTCCTACACTTGATGAGAATGATAATGATAGTTACTTTGTTGAATTTGCTCCCACTACAACTAATAAAATTGATTATGCCTATGTGGAGAGTAATAATTTTATGCATGAGACTCATGATAAGAATGCTTTATGTGATAGTTATATTGTTGAGTTTGCTCATGTTGCTACTGAAAGTTATTATGAGAGAGGAAAATATGGTTGTAGAAATTTTCATGTTACTAAAATGCCTCTCTATGTGCTGAAATTTTTAAAGCTACACTTGTTTTATCTTCCTATGCTTGTTACTTTGCTCTTCATGAACTTGTTTATTTACAAGATTCCTATGCATAGGAAGCATGTTAGACTTAAATATGTTTTTTAACTTGCCTCTTGATGCTCTCTTTTGCTTCACATACTATCTCTTGCGAGTGCATCATTAAAACTGCTGAGCCCATCTTAACGGCTATAAAGAAAGAACTTCTTGGGAGATAACCGATGTGATATTTTGCTACAGTACTTTGTTTTATATTTGTGTCTTGGAAGTTTTTTACTACTGTAGCAACCTCTCCTTATCTTAGTTTTATGTTTTGTTGTGCCAAGTAAAGTCTTTGATAGTAAAGTAAGTACTAGATTTGGATTACTGCGCAGTTCCAGATTTCTTTGCTGTCACGAATCTGGGTCTACCTCCCTGTAGGTAGCTCAGAAAATTAAGCCAATTTACGTGCATGATCCTCAGATATGTACGCAACTTTCATTCAATTTGAGCATTTTCATTTGAGCAAGTCTGGTGGCCTAATAAAATCCATCTTTACGGACTGTTCTGTTTTGACAGATTCTGCCTTTTATTTCGCATTGCCTCTTTTGCTATGTTGGATGAATTTCTTTGATCCATTAATGTCCAGTAGCTTTATGCAATGTCCAGAAGTGTTAAGAATGATTGTGTCACCTCTGAACATGTTAATTTTTATTGTCCACTAACCCTCTAATGAGTTGTTTCGAGTTTGGTGTGGAGGAAGTTTTCAAGGGTCAAGAGAGGAGGATGATATACTATGATCAAGAAGAGTGAAAGCTCTAAGCTTGGGGATGCCCCGGTGGTTCACCCCTGCATATTCTAAGAAGACTCAAGCGTATAAGCTTGGGGATGCCCAAGGCATCCCCTTCTTCATCGACAACATTATCAGGTTCCTCCCCTGAAACTATATTTTTATTCCGTCACATCTTATGTACTTTACTTGGAGCGTCTGTTTGTTTTTGTTTATGTTTGAATAAGTTCATCATGCTTGTGTGGGAGAGAGACACGCTCCGCTGGTTCGTATGAACACATGTGTTCTTAGCTCATAGTATTCATGGCGAAGTTTCTTCTTCGTTAAAATTGTTATATGGTTGGAATTGGAAAATGCTACATGTAGTAAATTGCTATAATGTCTTGGATAATTTGATACTTGGCAATTGTTGTGCTCATGTTTAAGCTCTTGCATCATATACTTTGCACCCATTAATGAAGAAATACATAGAGCTTGCTAAAATTTGGTTTGCATAATTGGTCTCTCTAAAGTCTAGGTAATTTCTAGTATTGAGTTTTGAACAACAAGGAAGACGGTGTAGAGTCTTATAATGTTTACAATATGTCTTTTATGTGAGTTTTGCTGCACCGGTTCATCCTTGTGTTTGTTTCAAATAACCTTGCTAGCCTAAGCCTTGTATCGAGAGGGAATACTTCTCATGCATCCAAAATCCTTGAGCCAACTACTATGCCATTTGTGTCCACCATACCTACCTACTACATGGTATTTCTCCACCATTCCAAAGTAAATTGCTTGAGTGCTACCTTTAAATAATTCAAAATTTATCACCTCTGATTTGTGTCAATGTTTTATAGCTCATGAGGAAGTATGTGGTGTTTTATCTTTCGATCTTGTCATTTACTTCGACGGACTTTCACAATGGACTAGTGGCACATCCGCTTATCCAATAATTTTGCAAAAAGAGCTGGCAATGGGGTTCCCAGCCCCGATTAATTAACTTGCATTAATAATTATCTTCACATGTTTTGCTCGATTCATCGATAAGCAACTTAATTTTGCAAATAGACACTCCTTCATGGTATGTGATTGTTGGAAGGCACCCGAGGATTCGGTTAGCCATGGCTTGTGTAAGCAAAAGGTTGGGAGGAGTGTCATCCATAAATAAAGAAAAACTAAACTAAAGTACATGTGTAAACAAAAGAGAAGAGGGATGATCTACCTTGTCTGGTAGAGATAACGTCCTTCATGGGAGCCGCTCTTGAAAGTCCGGTTGATGAGGTAGTTAGAGTGCCCACTACCATTCGTTGACAACAACAAACACCTCTCAAAACTTTACTTTTATGCTCTCTTTATGTTTTCAAAAACCAAAGCTCTAGCACAAATATAGCAATCGATGCTTTTCCTCTTTGAAGGACCTTTCTTTTACTTTTTATGTTGAGTCAGTTCACCTATCTCTCTCCACCTCAAGAAGCAAACACTTGTGTGAACTGTGCATTGATTCCTACATACTTGCATATTGCACTTGTTATATTACTCTATGTTGACAAACTATCATTGAGATATACATGTTACAAGTTGAAAGCAATTGCTGAAACTTTATCTTCCTTTGTGTTGCTTCAATGCCTTTACTTTGATTCATTGCTTTATGAGTTAACTCTTATGCAAGACTTATTGATGCCTGTCTTGAAAGTGCTATTCATGAAAATTCATTGCTTTATGATTCAATTGTTTACTCATGTCATTACCATTGTTTTGATCGCTGCATTCATTACATATGTTTACAATATGATCAAGTTTATGATGGCATGTCACTTCAGAAATTATCTTTGTTATCGTTTTACCGCTCGGGACGAGCAGTAACTAAGCTTGGGGATGCTTGATACGTCTCCGACGTATCGATAATTTCTTATGTTCCATGCCATATTATTGATGATACCTACATGTTTTATGCACACTTTATGTCATATTCGTGCATTTTCTCGGAACTAACCTATTAACAAGATGCCGAAGTGCCGGCTCTCGTTTTACGCTGTTTTTGGTTTCGAAATCCTAGTAACGAAATATTATCGAATTGGACGAAACGAAGACCCGTGTTCCTATTTTCACCGGAAGCATCCGGAACACCCGGGAAGGACCGGAGGGGGGCACTGGGCCCCCGGACCATAGGCCGGCGCGGCCCGGCCCCGGCCGCGCCGCCATATGGTGTGGCCACCCCTTCGACCCTCCTCGCGCCGCCTCTTCGCCTATATAAAGCCTCCGTCGCGAAAACCCCGATGCGAAGAACCACGATACGGAAAACCTTCCGCAGCCGCCGCCATCGCGAAGCCAAGATCCGGGGGACATGAGTCTCCGTTCCGGCACCCTGCCGGAGCGGGGAAGTGCCCCGGAAGGCTTCTCCATCGACACCGCTGCCATCTCCACCGCCATCTTCATCACCGCTCGCTGCTCCCATGAGGAGGGAGTAGTTCTCCATCGAAGCTCGGGGCTGTACCGGTAGCTATGTGGTTCATCTCTCTCCTATGTGCTTCAATACAATAATCTCATGAGCTGCCTTACATGATTGAGATTCATATGATGATGCTTGTAATCTAGATGTCATTATGCTAGTCAAGTGAGTTTTACTTATGTGATCTCCGGAGACTCCTTGTCCCACGTGTGTAAAGGTGACAGTGTGTGCACCGTGTGGGTCTCTTAGGCTATATTTCACGGAATACTTATTCACCGTTGAATGGCATAGTGAGGTGCTTATTTATATCTCTTTATGATTGCAATGTGTTTGTATCACAATTTATCTATGTGCTACTCTAGCAATGTTATTAAAGTAGTTTTATTCCTCCCGCACGTGTGCAAAGGTGACAAGTGTGTGCACCGTGTTAGTACTTGGTTTATGCTATGATCATGATCTCTTGTAGATTGCGAAGTTAACTATTGCTATGATAATATTGATGTGATCTATTCCTCCTACATATGCATGAAGGTGACGAGTGTGCATGCTATGTTAGTACTTGGTTTAGTCTTTTGATCTATCTTACACTAAAGGTTACTAAAATATGAGCATTATTGTGGAGCTTGTTAACTCCGGCATTGAGGGTTCGTGTAATCCTACGCAATGTGTTCATCATCCAACAAGAGTGTAGAGTATGCATTTATCTATTCTCGTTATGTGATCAATGTTGAGAGTGTCCACTAGTGAAAGTCTAATCCCTAGGCCTTGTTCCTAAATATCGCTATCGCTGCTTGTTTACTCGTTTTACCGTGTTACTACCGCTGCGTTACTACCGCTTGTTTACTCGTCCCGGGCAAAGCACTTTTCTCGGTGTCGTTGCTACTATTCATATATATTTATACCACCTCGTATTTCACTATCTCTTCGCCGAACTAGTGCACCTATTAGGTGTGTTGGGGACACAAGAGACTTCTTGCTTTGTGGTTGCAGGGTTGCATGAGAGGGATATCTTTGACCTCTTCCTCCCTGAGATCGATAAACCTTGGGTGATCCACTTAAGGGAAACTTGCTGCTGTTCTACAAACCTCTGCTCTTGGAGGCCCAACACTGTCTACAAGAATAGAAGCTCCCGTAGACATCACTTGTCTCTTCTCAAGTGCAAGTGATGAACTTGTTTGCTACTCTTTATCTTTGCACTTGTTGGTTAAACTTATTTGCTTGAGTATATTGATCCTAGAGTATGTGCTTCTTATTCAAATGCTAATTCTTTTGGATGCACATGTCTAGGGGGAGCTTATTATATCGTCTTATAATCTCTTTGCTCAAATAATCAATTCTTATGCAAATCTTATGTTGTCATCAAGAAACCAAAAAGGGGGAGATTGAAAGAACATATCTCCGTTATAAGTTGTTTTGGTGTTGATGACAATGATTATATATGAGCATTTCGTTTTATAAGATTTGTAGGTTGGTGCATACCTGGAATGCCCAAAAGTTGAAGAGTGTGCAAGATATCATTTGATAAGTTGTGTATGGTTGTTTGTTGGAAAGAAAGTATGAAAGATGAAAGAAAGAGAAGAAAAGGAAAAGAAAATGGAGGAAGAAAAGAAAAGATGAAGAAATAAAGGAAAGAAGAAAAAGGAGAAGAGAAAAGCGGCCGGAGGCTTGGGCGGTACCGCCGGCCTGGCCACGGCCGGAGGCTCCGGCCTTGGTACGACAGGGTATAAATAGGGCTTCTTCTCCAAAGGTCTCCGGTACCTCTTCTTCCCCAAATATCTGAGATAACATTGTTGAGCTCCATTTTCTCTAGATCTCTCTACTCCTCCAACCAAACTTCACCATACTTGAGGATTTGGTAGAGGTGACCTAGATCTACTCTTTGACCAAAGGGATTTGTGTTTCATCAACATTCTTAGTGGATCTTTGTGAGGTGACCTCGAAGCTACTCTTCGTGTAAAGCTTCGTGGTTACATCTTGGGAGCCTCCAATTTGGTTGTGGATGTGTGCCCCAAGCTTCGTGTAAAGGTGCCGGTTGCGACCTCAAGGCAACCGCTTAGTGGAGCGTGGGCTAGGCCTTTGTGGCGTTGCTCACGGGAGAATAGGGTGAGCCTTCGTGGCGTTGGTTGGACTTCGTGTCGCCACACCCTCCGAACGTAGACGTACCTTCTTGCAAAGGAAGGGAACTACGGGAATCATATCACCGTCTCTCCGTGTGCTCCACCTCGGTTACCTCTATCCTCTCACCGCCTTTACTACGTGTATCTTGTATTGTTGCTTGATATCTTGTCATATAGGTGAATTCACTTAGTTGCATATCTAGAGAATTTACCGTTGTGTCAAGCCTAATTTGAAAAAGTATTAAAATTTGAGATTACACCTATTCACCCCCCCCCCTCTAGGTGTCATACGATCCTTTCAGAGATGCCGAAGTGTCACTTCCTGTTTTCTGCTGTTTTTGGTTTCAGAAATCCTAGTAAGGAAATATTCTCGGAATTGGACGAAATCAAGGCCCACGATCTTATAATTCCACGAAGCTTCCAGAGCACCGAAGAAGGACCAGAGAGGAGCCAGGGGGGCCCCACACGCCGGGCGGCGCGGCCAAGGGGTGGGGCGCGCCCCCTGTTGTGTGGCCCCACAAGGGCCCCTCCGAGGCTGCCCTTCCGCCTACTTAAGGTCTCCATCGCGAAAACACTAAACCAATAAGCCACGATACGAGAAAAGTTCCAGAGCCGCCGCCATCGCGAAGCCAAGATTCGGGGGACAGAAGTCTCTGTTCCGGCACCCTGCCGGGACGGGGAAGTGCCCCCGGAAGGCATCTCCATCGACACCACCGCCATCTTCATCGACGCTGCTGTCTCCTATGATGAGGAGGGAGTAATTCTCCCCCGAGGCTAAGGGCTGTACCGGTAGCTATGTGGTTAATCTCTCTCCGATGTACTTCAATACAATGATCTCATGAGTTGCTTTGCATGATTGAGATCCATATGATGAGCTTTGTAATCTAGATGTCGTTATGCTATTCAAGTGGATTTTACTTATGTGATCTCCGGAGACTCCTTGTCCAACGTGTGTAAAGGTGACAGTGTGTGCACCGTGTGGGTCTCTTAGGCTATATTTCACAGAATACTTGTTCACTGGGTTATGATTTGAGTTGGATGTCTCTATGAAATTGTGGTGTGTTAGTACCTCCTATGAATGCTCACAGTGACAGCGTGGGGTGTTTATTAGTAATTGGGAATACATCTTTAAGGTTTGCCTACATGATGAATTAGTGTTCGTTATCTTGCCAAAGAGTAATTCAGAATCGCATAGTGAAGTGCTTATTTATATTCAATTATGATTGCAATGTTGAGAGTGTCCACTAGTGAAAGTATGATCCCTAGGCCTTGTTTCCAAGCACTGAAACTCCGTTTATTTATCGTTACGTTGCATGTTTACTCGCTGCCATCTTTATTTCAGATTGCTATTACCACTCATATTCATCCATATCACTTACATCTTACTATCTCTTCGCCGAACTAGTGCACCTATACATCTGACAAGTGTATTAGGTGTGTTGGGGACACAAGAGACTTCTTGTATCGTAATTGCAGGGTTGCTTGAGAGGGATATCTTTGACCTCTACCTCCCTGAGTTCGATAAACCTTGGGTGATTCACTTAAGGGAAACTTGATGCTGTTCTACAAACCTCTGCTCTTGGAGGCCCAACACTGTCTACAGGAATAGAAGCGTGCGTAGACATCAAGCTATTTTCTGGCACCGTTGCCGGGGAACGAAGAAAAGCTACACCACAAAGAATTCTACCTCCCACGTCAACCACGCGCCAGTTGTGGACAACAAGCTATTTTCTGGCGCCGTTGCCGGGGAGGTAAGGTAAAAGGTATTCACATCCTCCAACTACTAAGCTATTTCCTAGCATTGTTGCCGGTGTGTGAGTGCTCGAAGCTATTTCCTTTAGATCCTGCAATTGCATCTTTTTGTTTCTTGTTTTTATTTTCACTAGTTAGGCTTAATGGAAAACAACAAAAATATTAGAGATCTTTATAGTATTTATCTTGAGTTAGGACATGAGGTGTTTGAAGAGAAAATTAAAAAACCAATGGAACTTTATATGCATGCTAATGGCAATGTTATTAGTATTAATGCTTTGAACACCATTGTTGCTAATGCTATGGAAGAATTTAAGCTTGGGGAAGCTGATTTTGATGAGCATGATATTTTTAGTCCCCCAAGTTTTGAGGAGAAAATTTTCTTTGATGATACTTTGCCTCCCATTTATGATGATTATAATGATAGTGGTATTTTGGTGCCACCTACTATGGAGGATAAAGTCTATTATTATTATACCATGCCTGCAATTTATGATAATTACAATGATGGTTGTGATAGTTTTACTCCCATTATTACTAATAAAATTGATTATGCTTATGTGGAGAGTAATGATACTTTTATGCATGTGAATAAGAATGCTTTATGTGATAGTTATATTGTTGAGTTTGTTCATGATGCCACTGAAAGTTATTATGAGAGAGGGAAACATGGCTATATGCATCTTAATAATATTAAGTTTCCCCTCTTTATGTTGAGAATCTTGAAATTGTGCTTGTGTTGCCTTCCTATGCTTATTGCATTATGCTTACATGACTTGTTTATTTACAAGATTCCTTTTCATAGGAAGTGGGTTAGACTTAAAAGTGTTTCATACTTGCTTTTGATGCTCTCTTTTGCTTCAACTCTTATTTCTTGCGAGTGCATCATTAAAATTGCTGAGCCCATCTTAATGGCTATAAAGAAAGCACTTCTTGGGAGATAACCCATGTGTTTATTTTGCTACTACTTTGTTGTGTCTTGGAAGTTGTTACTACTGTAGCAAACTCTCCTTATCTTTATTTTATTGCATTATTGTGCCAAGTAAAGTCTTTGATAGTAAAGATGATACTAGATTTGGATTACTACGCAGAAACAGATTTCTTGCTGTCACAAATTTGAGTATGATTCTCTGTAGGTAACTCATAAAAATCTGCCAATTTACGTGTGTGATCCTCAGATATGTACGCAACTTTCATTCAATTTGATAATTTTCATCTGAGCAACTTAAGTGCCTCAAAAAAAATCGTCTTTACATACTGTTCTGTTTTGACAGATTCTGCCTTTTATTTCGCATTGCCTCTTTTGCTATGTTGAATGGATTTGTTTGTTCCATTAACTTCCAGTAGCTTTGTGCAATGTCCAGAAGTGTTAAGAATGATTGTGTCACCTCTGAATATGTGAATTTTTTGATTATGCACTAACCCTCTAATGAGTTGGTTTTGAGTTTGGTGTGGAGGAAGTTTTCAAGGGTCAAGAGAGGAGGATGATACAATATGATCAAGAAGAGTGAAAAGTCTAAGCTTGGGGATGCCCCCGTGGTTCATCCCTGCATATTTCAAGAAGACTCAAGCATCTAAGCTTGGGGATGCCCAAGGCATCCCCTTCTTCATCGACAACTTATCAGGTTACCTCTAGTGAAACTATATTTTTATTCTGTCACATCTTATGTGCTTTACTTGGAGCGTCTGTGTTCTTTTATTTTTGTTTGTGTTTGAATAAAATATGATACATCATGCTTGTGTGGGAGAGAGACACGCTCCGCTTTTTCATATGAACACTTGTGTTCTTCGTTTTACTTTAATGTTCATGGCGAAGGTTGAAACTGCTTCGTTCGTTATTATTTGATTGGAAACAGAAAATGCTTCATGTGGTAATTGGTATAAGATCTTGAATAATTTGATACTTGGCAATTGTTGTGCTCATATAGATCATGTTTAAGCTCTTGCATCATGTACTTTGCACCTATTAATGAATAACTAGATAGAGCTTGTTAAAATTTGGTTTGCATGATTGGTCTCTCTAAAGTCTAGATATTTTGTGGTGAGGTGTTTGAACAACAAGGAAGACAGTGTAGAGTCTTATAATGCTTGCAATATGTTCTTATGTAAGTTTTGTTGTACCGGTTCATACTTGTGTTTGCTTCAAAACAACCTTGCTAGCTAAAGCCTTGTACTGAGAGGGAATGCTTCTCATGCATCCAAAACCTTGAGCCAAAAACTATGCCATTTGTGTCCAACATACCTACCTACTACATGGTATTTCTCTGCCATTCCAAAGTAAATTACTTGAGTGCTACCTTTAAAATTTCATTTCTTTGTCTTTGCAATATATAGCTCATGGGAAAATAGCTTAAAAACTATTGTGGTATTGAATATGAACTTATGTATCTTATTTCTTAATAAGTTGCTTGTTGAGCGGTAACCATGTTTCTGGGGACGCCATCAACTATTTCACCTTTGTTGAATATCATGTGAGTTGCTATGCATGTTCGTCTTGTCTGAAGTAAGGGTGATTTATCATGATCAATGGTTTGAGTATGCATATTGTTAGAGAAGAACATTGGGCCGCTAACTAAAGTCATGATTCATGGTGGAAGTTTCAGTTTGGAAAATTAATCCTCAATCTCTTATGAGAATATTATCTATTGTTGAATGCTTGTGCATTAAAGAGGAGTCCATTATCTGTTGTCTATGTTGTCGCGGTATGGATGTCTAAGTTGAGAATAATCAAAAGCGAGAAATCCAATGCGAGCTTTCTCCTTAGACCTTTGTACAGGCGGCATAGAGGTACCCCTTTGTGACACTTGGTTGAAACATATGCTATGCAATGATAATCCATGTTAATCCAAGCTAATTAGGACAAGGTGCGAGCACTATTGGTATACTATGCATGAGGCTTGCAACTTATAGGATATCTTATACATAACATAAGAGGATGCTTTATTACTACCGTTGACAAAATTGTTTCTATGTTTTCAAAATGAAAAGCTCTAGCACAAAAATAGTAATCCATGCTTCCCTCTGCGAAGGGCATATCTTCTACTTTATTGTTGAGTCAGTTTACCTATTCTTTCTATTTCAGAAGCAAACACTTGTATCAACTGTGTGCATTGATTCTTACATGTTTACCTATTGCACTTGTTATATTACTTTGTGTTGACAATTATCCATGAGATAAATATGTTGAAGTTGAAAGCGACCGCTGAAACTTATATCTTCCTTTGTGTTGTTTCAAAGCTTTCTACTAAGAATCTATTGCCTTATGAGTAACTATTATGCAAGTCTTATTGATACTTGTCTTGAAAGTATTATTCATGAAAAGTCTTTGCTATATGATTCAGTTGTTTAAGTCATTGTCTTTACCATTGCTTTGAATCGCTGCATTCATCTCATATGCTTTACAATAGTATTGATCAAGATTATGATAGCATGTCACTTCAGAAATTATCCTTGTTATCGTTTACCTACTCGAGGGCGAGTAGGAACTAAGCTTGGGGATGCTTGATACGTCTCAAACGTATCTATAATTTCTTATGTTCCATGCTACTTTTATGATGATACTCACATGTTTTATACACATTATATGTCATATTTATGCATTTTCCGGCACTAACCTATTGACGAGAT
This sequence comes from Lolium rigidum, assembly GCF_022539505.1. Lineage (NCBI taxonomy): Eukaryota > Viridiplantae > Streptophyta > Magnoliopsida > Poales > Poaceae > Lolium > Lolium rigidum. Next base: position 357,504,454 of record NC_061513.1, on the reverse strand, counting down.
GCCGAAGTGCCAGTTCCTATTTTCTGCTGTTTTTGGTTTTAGAAATCCTAGTAAGGAAATATTCTCGGAATTGGACGAAATCAAGGCCCACGATCTTATAATTCCACGAAGCTTCCAGAGCACCGAAGAAGGACCAGAGAGGAGCCAGGGGGCCCCACACGGCAGGGCGGCGCTGCCAAGGGGTGGGGCACGCCCCCCTATTGTGTGGCCCCACCAGGGCCCCTCCGAGGCTGCCCTTCCGCCTACTTAAGGTCTCCGTCGCGAAAACCCTAAACCAATAAGCCACGATACAAGAAAAGTTCCAGAGCCGCCGCCATCGCGAAGCCAAGATTCGGGGGACATAAGTCTCTGTTCCGGCACCCTGCCGGGACGGGGAAGTGCCCCCGGAAGGCATCTCCATCGACACCACCGCCATCTTCATCGACGCTGCTGTCTCCTATGATGAGGAGTGAGTAATTCTCCCCCGAGGCTAAGGGCTGTACCGGTAGCTATGTGGTTAATCTCTCTTCCATGTACTTCAATACAATGATCTCATGAGTTGCTTTGCATGATTGAGATCCATATGATGAGCTTTGTAATCTAGATGTCGTTATGCTATTCAAGTGGATTTTACTTATGTGATCTCCGGAGACTCCTTGTCCCACGTGTGTAAAGGTGACAGTGTGTGCACCGTGTGGGTCTCTTAGGCTATATTTCACGGAATACTTGCTCACTCGGGTTATGATTTGAGTTGGATGTCTCTATGAAATTGTGGTGTGTTAGTACCTCCTATGAATGCTCACAGTGACAGCGTGGGGTGTTTATTAGTACTTGGGAATACATCTTTAAGGTTTGCCTACATGATGAATTAGTGTTCGTTATCTTGCCAAAGAGTAATTCAGAATCGCATAGTGAAGTGCTTATTTATATTCAATTATGATTGCAATGTTGAGAGTGTCCACTAGTGAAAGTATGATCCCTAGGCCTTGTTTCCAAGCACTGAAACTCCGTTTATTTACTGTTCTGTTGCATGTTTACTCGCTGCCATCTTTATTTCAGATTGCTATTACCACTCATATTCATCCATATCACTTGCATCTTACTATCTCTTCGCCGAACTAGTGCACCTATACATCTGACAAGTGTATTAGGTGTGTTGGGGACATAAGAGACTTCTTGTATCGTAATTGCAGGGTTGCTTGAGAGGGATATCTTTGACCTCTACCTCCCCGAGTTCGATAAACCTTGGGTGATTCACTTAAGGGAAACTTGATGCTGTTCTACAAACCTCTGCTCTTGGAGGCCCAACACTGTCTACAGGAATAGAAGCGTGCGTAGACATCAGTACATCATATCATCCACAAACAGGAGGACAAACCGAAAGAACCAATCAGATACTTGAAGACATGCTTAGAGCTTGTGCTCTAAACTTTGGAGGCTCATGGGAGGACCATCTACCGTTGGCGGAATTCTCCTATAACAATAGTTATCAGAGTAGCATCCAGATGGCACCGTACGAAGCATTGTACGGAAGAAAATGTAGATCCCCAATCTGTTGGTTTGAAACCGGAGAGACAAGGAGTCATCGAGGTGATCCGGGATAGACTCAAAATAGCTCAAAGTCGTCAAAAGAGTTATGCCGACCAAAGAAGAAGAGTTTGGGAACCAAAAGTAGGAGACATGGTATATTTAAAGGTTAGCCCAATGAAAGGACTTAAGAGGTTTGGAGTAAAAGGAAAGTTAAGTCCTTGATACATAGGACCATTCAAAATACTCAGTCAGAATCGAGGAACAACTTTTGAGTTGGAATTACCGGAGCAATTAAGTCTGGTTCACAATGTATTTCATGTATCACAACTAAGAAAGTGTTTGAAGGCACCGGATGATCCCATAACACATGAAGAAATAGAATTGCAATCTGATCTAACTTATGTGGAGAAACCTGAAAAGATCTTGGAAGTACAATGGAAGAAGTTAAGGAACAGAGCAATCAAATACTGCAAAGTTCAATGGCAACATCATCCTGAGCGAGAAGCAACTTGGGAGACGGAAGAAGAACTCAGGAAGTCTTACCCCGAGCTATTCAGGTACCAATCTTAACTTCGGGACGAAGTTTCTGTTAAGGGGGAGAGGCTGTAATAACCCAGAACATAGGAACAACGAAGGGTAGATTTAGATATGGGATGTGCATTTGATCGCAAAACGAGGGAAATTTTCGCGCCTTATTGCAACTAAACCTAAGAGGGATCGAGGTTCTCTCTCATTTTGCAATTAGGGTTAGGCAAGGTAAGTTAGTGAAATTTCGACATGATCTCTTTTGTATCTTGTTGATTTGGGAGTTGAATTCATTTGACAAGTTATTATACAAGAATAACATCAAACAATAAGCACTAATGAATATAGGAATTGAATTCACAATTTAAATACAACTTATGAATTTAAATGACTTTGAATTTCAAAGTAAATAATAAATACAACATTTATTCAAGAATATAAACATTACACAAATCAAAAGCTCATAAGTAAAATTTGAGCTTTATTGATATCACAACACGTATTACATTGTCTTTACAATATTCTTGACACAAGAATTAAAGAACAATAAACAGAAATGAAAATGAAGATTACAATATTTATCCTAAACTAAAAACCTAGACTAAATGACTTGAAGTATATCTTCATGGTCATATTCATCTTCAAAACCTAAAAATAGCACAATATGCACTAGCCAGGGGTTAAGTGTTAGACAGAATTCAGTTTGGACAGAAACAAGTGTCCTGCACACTTGTGCATGTCCAAAACCCTGGACAGCACAAGATAAGGGCAACAGCAGACCAAACCTGAGCACCACCAGGGGCTCAAGTTTCAGCATATGAGAGCACACAGCTCATGTGTGCTGAGCAAGCCACAGCAAGGCCATGCACAGGCCTAGTCACCAAAGCAAGCCAGGCATGTGTGGCATTGCTAGAACAGAAGAAGAGGTCATATAAAAGGGGCACAAACCCTAGAAACAGTACACAGTCGACCAGATAAGGATTCACAAGGTAAGGTGAAAATAGAACAGAGCATCAGCTTCATCCAGTTCTTGCTCAAGAACAAGCACCAACCAAAACACAACCAATCAACCACCGTAAATCATGGTGACCCGAGAAGATCAACCAAGACTTGGAGGTGAAGGGCCGTGACACACAAACCACAAGTCTGCATCAACACAATATTTCACTCTAGGAGCTGGAACAAGGTATACCTAGTTCCTGGAGAAGATCCAATGGATCTAATCCATAAATCATGCATGACATATGTCATGCAATTGAGCAGATGCTCAATGGGTAATTCATCACTTGGTTTTCACCAAGGATCACTGTCAGTCTAGAAAGCCACTAAAACAGAATCATCTAGATACACATCTTGTGCACAGAAGCTAGAAATCATGCACAGATGCACACACTAGCTAGAATTTATGCACAGACAGCACCAGCAGATGTATAGCATGATATTAGCAGCTACCAAAGACTACGCAGAGGATCCAAAGCATGCAACCATCAGGAAACCCTAGAATTCTTCACAGGCAAGCATATTGGCATTCATATTGATTATGATCCCCAAATATGCAAGCAAAGATGAGTAGCCAACAAGATCTAGCCAACCATGTGAGCAACCAGTCAGTAGCAAGGCTACTGAGATCACATCACACATAGAACCATCCAAAGCAAAGCCAACTAACAAAGCATCATTATCCAGAAAGGGATTCAGACTTCATTTGCTTGTCAAATAATCATGAAAAGCAAATTCATACACATCAAGTCAATTAATCATCACTGCATAAGCAGTTCATCATTAATTAATTCATCCAAGCATGAATACATAACAAATCCATGCTACATATTGACAGCAGCACACTGTGAGGCAACACAAGCACATGTCACTACATCCTAGCTCCTGGATCAAGTCCAGAAAGCTAGGGAGTGCAGCAGCACACATACACAGAAGCAATAGCATGCTTGAGCAGCAAGCATCGGTAAGCAAATAATTCACTTAGCCACGTAATTCATCAGCAACCAAGCCATCGACATGTAATTGATCAAATGGATCAATTGAATCAAGTCAAGCCACACAGTATAGTCTAGCCAATATAAATTATTGAACCAATGGATCATTGGATTACACAGAAGGCACATAAGCACCTCACAGGCATCCCAGGCATTCACAAGTGTCACAGATGCATAGCAGTACACCTAGATAAGCAAGCATAAGATGCCAGTAAGCACAAGCAAGCTCATAAGCATGTACAACATGGCATAGCAAGATAGCATGATAGGAGCAGTAAGCAAGCAACACATGGCATGCACAGCAAGCAAAACACTGGCCAGTAACCAAGACTTGGTGAATTAGCCAGAGCTTGCAGAGAAGAGAAGCATAGGCAGCAGCAGCAAGGCTCTGCATGATCATAAGATCATCAGGAGGCCGTAGAGCAAGAGGTAGAAGAAGCACAGAAGCATGGGGAGGCGCACAGGCATGGAGATGAGAAGGAGAGGGAGCAGAGGACCTTACCCGCGCCTGGTGGCAGAGGCTATGGCATGGCGAGGCAGTGCTCGCGCGGCCATAGCAGCTGCAAAGCCAGGGAAGACGCCGGCATTACGCCGACGAACACCACCAGCAGCACAGCACCGGAGACGACGGCACAAGCGCTGCGAGCGCAACACCCGCGCCAGGTCGGTCTCGGAGACGCGCACACGTCGACGGCAGGGACGCGAGCTCGCCGGAGCTAGTCAATCGCCAGAGGGGATTCACCACGAGATCCAGAGAGGAGGCGATCCGCCAGAGGAGGAAGCAATCGAAGGAACCACGCGGACAGATCGATAGATCGTCGCACGGCGGTTCATATCAGGTAGGTGGCGAGGTCAGGGGAGCACGGAGGCGGCCGGAGCACGGCGGCGGCCATGGCGGCGACGCCATCGCCACGCGCGTCGCCAGAAGGGTTAGGGTTAGGTCGAGTGAGAGAGACGAGTGAGTGAGTGAGGTGGGCCGCAGTGGCGCCACCGACCCGTTATGGGACAAGCCTTAGTGGGCTGTCCCAATGGGCCTTAGTAAGTGGGCTGGCCCAATAGGGGCCAGAGGGTATTTTAGTCTTTTCACATTTTGGAAAAATGCCAGAATTTCACCAAATTTTAGTAAATAAAATACACCTCTAAAAATCCATTAAAAATTGGATTTGTGAATGAAAAATTATTCTTAACAAGAATAAAATAAGAAATAGAATTTAAGAAACAAATTCAAATTTTGGAATTTTATGAATTTGAATTAAAACTTGGAATTTCAAACTATTATGTCCTTGCATTTAAAAATCAAGGAAAAATCTCAAATAAGTTTAAATACTTATTTTCAAACATTTCAAAATGAAATTCTATTATTCCAAGTCATTTCTATTAAAGAAAGATATTTTCCAAAGGAAAATACTCCATTCTTTTTATTCCAAAAATATAGAGGCAACTATATTATTTCAAAATCATTTTGGAATGGATAATGAGTCACAAAGGTAGAGTAGTATTACTTTGAACCATTTTACTTTATGAGAATTAAAGTGTTTTACACATAGAAACAATTGCAAATTACTGCCAAAGGCATAAATCTTAATTCAACCTTAAATTGTAATAACTCATTGGAGTAAAGGGATTCCACATAAAATAATACATTCATGACTGCATTATTTGGATTTTATAACATTGTCCTTATCGGACAATGATGCTTCTTACAGAACCCGAGGTCTAGGTTCCATCCACTGCATTGAACTGCACTATCTCGCAGTCCACAGGCAAGTTCACCCTTGCTCATACCAATTTGAGTATTTTCTATTACTTTAATGCAAAGCTATATACTTATCATTCCTGCATGGCAAATAAAATGTTACTTTTCCAACTATGAATATGACTATGTGGCTGGCAATGGAACCATGTTATGTGTTGATATGGTGGAGGTTCCATTGCATGGGTTATATTAACCTAGGAGTAATTACCAATGCCGGTCCGAGTGATTCTAGCGCCGTACATACCGCGTTAACCATGAGATCTATAATGGCTCTAGGGAAGCCACCCGTATCTTTTCCCTCCTGCACGCCAACGGACTGGTAGAGCTGCGGGGTGTTGGAGGCACTGCTGTAGGTTGAGATAGCATTTAAATATCCATCCGTGTGTGATGACGAGCTCTACGGTCTATGATGGATTTTCCAAAGTGCACCGTGAGTAAAGCCGTATTATCAGAGGATGTCTACTGGGGGTGTACGGTTGGACAAAAGGGTGGGTTTGCAGGGTCGCAGAGAAGGCGATGTGGGCTTGGATTTTCATACCCGGCCTCACACCAAAGGAAGTGTGAACGGGGGCAAGTCCTCGCGGATGGCAAAAAGGGTGGGATCTCTTATGGGAAAAGTAACGCACCTCTCGCAGAGTGTATCAAATTGTGGCTGTCACTCCTTGTTCCGGGAAGGAACTGCGAACGCGGCAGAAAGGAACTCCACGAAGTTCCGGTCAACTCGTGAAGACCGACGGGCATAGTTTTCATAATAAAAGCAACCTTTTGAAGAAATGCTTTCAAAACATGCATTGACTCGCGATTTCCGATCAATGGTCGTAGCTAGTGCATCAAACACCTTTTACTCTTTTGGAACTTGCTCGAGTACCCCGTACTCACTTTCTTTCGACACCCTTGCTAGACTGTGATTCGGAAGTGGAGGCTATCGCCGATGGAGCACCGGAAGGAAGCTACGAGCTGATCTACGAGGAACCTGATTTTACCGGAGGAGTTGAAGGAGTAGACTATAGGATAGTCTACGGACCCGATGACACGGAGGTGGAGGAGTAGTGATATACCCCTAGCATCATAGAGCCGAGCAACGTAGAACTTACCTAAATAAGTTGTTGAGCTCTCTTTCATGTATAGTTATGAGTTGTTATCGTACTTAAGTAATATCTTAGGGTGTTCTCATAGGACCTGTGAGAATACCAACTTGTTAAGACAATGTTTGTAATAATATATGGAGTGTTATGACCTGCAATGTTTCTGTTGTACCACTCTGAGGGATATGGCAATTGTGAAGAAGTCCCTTCACAAAGATCATATTAACGACTTGTATACTACAACATGCAGTGGTATGCTGGGTCACCGCAGTTCGGTCCGTGTCACCAAGTGAAATGTAATAGAATGGTTCCGCACCTGGATCTCATTCCGGTGTTCAGTTGAAAAAAGAAACGAAACGAGATGGTTCCTCAAAAGAGAATATTCCATCCAGAGCTCACCATCACACCTCCCAAACTCACCATCGCGCCTCCCTCCTGGAGGTTTCCCTCGCAAGGTCGGTGAACTTTGCCCGCCGGAAATTGATCGGCAAATTGGATGGATTCTAAGTGGCGTGGTTTAATTTGTTGTACTTATGACCTTGTCTCATGTACATCTTTTGTTTTTGTTTTTCTTTTGCTTAGGGCTCCAATCCAACAAGGAACATAACCGCGCCCTTTGGATTGAATGAGATCCAAAGAAATTTTGGAGGGACCTTAGAAAATTTCCCTATGGCACTCTTTGGATCATAGGATTAGACTTGACAAATTTCTATGGAATTCAATGTATGCCTCGATTAGTCTCAAATATGAGATCAGATCTCCCCTTTGAGAAATCCGATGCACTTACGCTCTATCTTTCTTCCATGCTTATGCTAACAGACCGTGTTATTAGCTCCATAGTGGGTGCTGTAATAGAGTCGCATGATAATATAGTAGAACCTTTATATACTATTTTGTAGATTCATTTTTCATTGTGGAGCGCTATGTGATGATAACACATTATGTATGTTAGTCCAATCGTCTCTCTCTATTCTTAACACATTATCTTTTTCAATGGGTAACATGCATGTTACTACAGCAAACCAGTAATTAAACTAGATTTAACTCCGGTGAGAGTCAGGGGTAGTACGCTCAAGCTCTCCGTGTCACCGAGTGAAAAGAGCCTTCAAGTTCAAGTGGATATAGTCGGTGTACAGTATGCAGGAGCAGGACGCAGGGAGCGTGGTACATGTTGGGTGGTGTTGTAGCTACGGAGCCAACAGTGACGTACGAAGTTTCGGCAGTGACTGCACATGGATCGATAGATGGAGAATCTTTGGTCAGCTCAGCCTACTCTACACTAAACACAAGTGAGACATCACGCAACAAGGACAGGCGAAGTAGAATCGGGAGCTAGTGTGGTACGTAGCGTCGCTTCCATGGTTCAATCAGTGTTGAAAAAATTCAGTGTATATTTTGTCACGACGGGAAAGGTTTGTCCTTGCCTAATTACCAGCCTAGATCGATGTTTTGCATAGGAATAGGAAGATTATCCCAACGCACGTACTACACAATCCTGTAGATGTGCAGCAAGGATCCATCTCTTCAGTCATGTACTACAAACTATCCATTTCGTGCAGTTGTCGTAAGCTGCTGGCTGCTGCTGCACTGCAAAGATCTAATCCCTGTAAGAAACATGTTCTGTCCGCTGTTCAGGATGCCATGGATGTAGCTCGGACGGAGCCAAAAGAAGCAAGAAAAGTTACTGTAGGTCAGTTGGATTCGTGCAACTATTTACATAAGTGAAAATTGTGAATGTTCTGTAATTTTAAAATAGGACATCTCCCGCGACAACTGTGTTGTACTCCGTGAGTTGTAATACTGAACATGTACAAGAAAGCGAGGTAATACCAGTGCACCTGGACAGAGGCATACTATGCGAGAAGAGAAGTTACGGCATTGCAGGGCACGAGGTAGCTGATAACACCATGGAAAAAAATAGCGCGCTATTTCGACGCTAATAGCACGCTATAGCGTTTTGAGACAGCCCACGCTACATTATTTTGGCGCTATGCAGTGCTATAGTGCGCTATTAGCACGCTAATAGCATATTTTTCGGTCGACGCTATTTTGTTATAGCGCGCTATTTTTTTCCTTGGATAACACTTGTAATGGTCTAATGGAGCAGGCAACTACGTACATGCGTGCATTGTTCCTGTTTGTTAAAACATTCTGAAGATTTGGGTATCTCTTGGAACGAATTAACAAGTCCTGCAAACTGCCTTAGACAAGACAGTGTGCGTAGAACGGCGTCCATGGTAAAAGAAAAACGACGAGGGAGATACAGCGTCCACGTTTTGTTCTTACGACCCATAGAACAAGTAGAGGCAGCATGGTACTGCCTGTAAAAAAAGGTTAGCACGAGCAGTAATGTACATTCCAAGCAAACTCCATTCGTTCACAAAATGACAAAGCTAGCAATGTGCTCGAAGGAAGAAAAATATGTGAACCTTGCACGAATAGCAATGAATCTTGTGAGTTTTTGTGTCCATCATGTCGCACTGAAGTTTAGGTTGCACGAGTTACTATTAACATATCATACTATAGGACATAGTTTTTCTGTGACGATGTGTTCCTTTCGAACTGATTAGTTGCATCACAGTAATAGGACATAGTCTTCTGTGGCAAGTATACTGATAAGCCTGTGACGAAAAAATTATGATCAGAACCAGATACAACATGGATTAATTATCAAATAAGTTAACAAGATAACACACAAAACGATAGTTCAAATTCCATATAGCAGGTAATTATCACAATGAAGCAGGTAATTTGCATGTGTGTGATCAGAGTATATAGCAGTCAGTACACAAGAAGACCATCTAATACAGAGTGCGGTTGAACTGAAAATACGCAGTGGCACCCGGGTTCGGGAGTACCTAAGTTACTGTAGTAGTACAAAATTCGTATTTCTAGCGATCCAAAAATTCCGAACAAAATTTTTGCATGTAGAGGACATACGTATGTATGTGTGTGCTATTTTTCATACTCAAATTTAAAAGTATGTAGCTTAGGAAAAAATAACAAGTTTCGGATGAACAATACGAAGGAAACTCACTCGTATAATAATTTCTGCACTTAGGGGTCAAAGAACCACTTCTGTTGCACCAGAAAGTCTGTATCATCCTTGAAGCAATACTTGCACGAACAGCGATGAATCTTTGTGAGTTTAGGTAGCAAGAGTTACCATCAACATACGCGTGTCCAAGAATAAGGAATATCATACTATATGACATAGTTTTCTGTGGCGATCAGGCGATGTGTTCCTTATTCTCTTGGAATCAGTCATAGTACATAATCTTCTATGGCGAGTATACAGATAAGCCAGTGACGAAAAATATCTGATCAGAAATCATCAGAAAAGACACAGAACAGATGAAACGACAAGTCAAATTCCATTTTGGGATATCCTTCATAATGAAGGGATTAAATTTACACGAGTGTGGTCAGAGTACATAGTAACCAATGCACAAGAAGACCATCTAATACAGGGTATAAAACAATGAGAACAGGACCATTTTTGCACGCAGAAGTCTTGTATCATCCTTGAAGCAGCACTTGCACAACAACAGAATTATCAAATAAAGTCACAGAGACACCACTGCTGCGTGGCGCAGAATTTTCCATAAAAGCATGATATGCTGTTTCCCGCTAGCGAAACCTGAGACGGAACATTGCAGTGCTGGTAAGGAAATTATGTGACAAGTATATACATCTAGGCCTGTATTTGCAGTATCAATCCTAGATGAGTTCAACAGCATCAACCGAAAACTGAAACACACTGGCGAACAGCACTCTGATGCTGTTGACTGCTTACGGACAAAAAGGAAAACTAGTAATTACATTTGGCAGTAGTTCACCATTTTAAAAACTGAGCTCAATTATTCATACACCATCTAATAACAGATAACTTGTTTCATGTAAGTACTAGAATATATTTCGTGTCAATTTGCAATATGTACCATGACATATGGCTCAAGGAAGATAGATGAGATTTTAATTTAAAATGAAATAGGAGAATTAAGCTAAGTAATCACATACAGATTGTCGACCACCCATACAATTAATTATGTATAACATTGTGCAGAACTAGTTATTGATTTATCAAGCTTCCACACAAACATCACATGTAAGACTGCAAACACTAATAATAGAATGTTACCTGGATGGGATTAAATCAACGTTTTCACATACTGATCGAGATGTTTATTGAAAAGTTCACACCTGCGAATAAAAATATGCTCAGAAACTACAGAACTGAATCAAGTAGGTAGCAAAACTGAAAGTTGCTGTGTATGGATATCAATATATCACCATGCAGCAACAAAATATGTAGTTCGGGTGTGGAAATACACTTTGGCTCATAAGGACTACATACTCCCATTGTGAGAAAACATATTCAAAATGTCAAAAAAATCTGAAAAAAATCTCGGGTATACACATAAAGTTTCATGGAACAAAGACATATTATTGCGACCTGTGTAAAATAAAAACAATTTTCAGTGCTACAAAATGACTTTTCAAGAGACTTTTTTTTCATTTTTGCCTATAACACTATAAATTTTTTTCTTCACAAAATGTTTGACGACATGTAGAAGACAAACACATGTACATTGTGAAGAATAAAAATTGAATATTTTTTGAACATTTTTAAATGTGTTTTCCGTAATGGGAGCATCTAGTCCCGTGAGCCAAAAGACCGCCTCCGTTTGGGTGACTCTTATTAAAACTGGCACCACAGCTTATTGAAATAACTATATTAGGAGAGAAATATATGAATAGCTTGAATGGCCACGTTTTAATAGTGATTATAAATATGAGTTCTTGAACACTTCTCAAGCAAATCAACTAATATAGCACTTATGGCTGAATGAAAAACCATAGGTCTTCCTTGATTTGTTCTCATATACGAAATAAATTCTACATAGATAGGATTCTTGGTATGGTAGGCAACTCGGCATGAGATCTTAATTGTTACTATGTTTATCATAATTCCTTGACTTTTTCCCCTCTTATTTGGTACAATTATATACCAATTATTCAGTTATGAAATAAAAAGGATACCTCATATAAAAAGTTGAACAAAATATGAAAATGATCCCATCCTTTCAAGCCTACTCGTATTAACAATTGCTTTTACCTAATCATGCAACTGACATTTTTCCAATGAGAAGCAGAACTTACTTGATTGGGCTGCCAGGAGCATACAGAGGATTCTTTACAACATACTCCACATATAAGCTGTAGATATGCTTCAGTGCATCTCGTTGATCACCAGTTCTTGGATGGGTAAGTAGAATAAGCTATATAAAGTGGCATTGTCAGTGAGTGGAAATAGTTTTGAACAGATGATAATTACATGGATATCTGCACAACAGCTACGACGCTAAAGGTGGACGGTGACAATCATTATTAAGGCATATATGTATAGTGGAACAGGTCTGCATGAAACAAGGCTGCCTTGATGCTTCTACTATTACGGCTCACACTACATGGTGTTGACTGAAGTGACAGAGTTGCTGGATTGCATTAGTTTGAAGTCACTCGACCCAATCTTCTGAATTTTCATAGATATGATGTTTGGTCAAATCTTAGAGTTTTCATAGATAGGATGTTTGGTTATCCAGAAAATAACCTTCATTTAACAGAAGCTAACCAAGTTATTTCACCAGCCAAAATAAAAGCATAATAAATTTGAGAATGGAAGACAGCAGGGTAAGAAAATAAATAGCACATCAACTAACCTTTATACCAGATGGGCTCTCCATGTAGTTCAATTTATAAGTGTTTGTTTTGAAGCTATGAAATGAGCATCCCTGACCTGGCAGTAGTGGCGCCCCAAGATTCCCATTTTCTGTTCTGCATATGCAAGAGTTTCATGAGCTAACTGTGACTATAGGATCTTAGATGTACCAAAAAAATCCATTGACAATTGCAGTTTTCTAGGTTATACTGTTATTTGGGAAAGAGACAGTAGAGGAACAGTGTTTGGGAATAAAGTTTCGTAGGTTATATACAATTATTGCAGTGGCTAGAATTCTAAAAGGTTTACACATGTCATCTCACACACTTTGACACTCATAAGTGCATACTTTGACCAATTTTTTAGACCATACCTACCATCAACTTCGGTAGGCATGTACTATACAAACAAGCAAGTGACAAAAATTTGAATAATTCTGGCGCTCATTACATTCGCTGCATGTATGTGAAAAAACAGAAAGTGCTGGGGAGGACGATCAAATGTTCCCTTTTGATAATTTTCATGTCAAAATTCTCTTGCGTGTACCATAGGTAGAATAGATTCTAATATTATGGCGACATGAACAGAAGTTCTTTAGGTCTCTGTCTCCCTTAGACCTTTACCTTCAGTCCTCACTTTACCCCAGTTCCTCTTAATTTGTAATGCAATGTCCTAGTAAATTTCCTTTTATCAAATTAGTCATAATGTGAATAGCTCTTGCCGGATCAATTAGTGGATTAGCATATACTGTAATAATAAACTCACTGGATCTTCATTTCAAGAAAAGTCGTGTCGATTGAGTGCAAAATATAAATTCTAATAATATCATGGCGACGTGAACAGAAGTTCTTCAGGTCTGTCTCCCTTAAACCTTTACCCTTCACTCCAGTTCATCCTCTTCATTTGTAAGGCAAAGTCCTAGTACATTTTGTTTTGCCAAATTAGCCATAGTGTGAAAGTCGTGGATTAGCATGTACTACTACCAACAAACTCACTGGATCTTCGTTTCAAGAAAAATCCAGTCCATGAGTATCTGCCGACAATGAAGTCTAATTTAGAGAACTCAATGACATCATGTGAGCACGATCATCTCTAAATCATTGGCCTAGACAACCTCCATCCTATAGAGCAGAAACGGAAGAGAAGAGGTAAAGAACACGTACGAGGTAGGGTCGATCTTGGCGGTGAAGGAGCGGAGGGAGAAGAGGAGACCGAACATGAGCTTCTGGTCCTGGTTACGGGCGAGCGTGCGGAGCGGGCGGTGCCACTCGCGGTACAGCAGGCAGACGCCGTTGCGGTTGAAGATGTAGATCAGCTGGGCGTTGGCGCCCGTGCCTGTCCCCGGCGGCGCCGCCGGTGCTGGGCTGGAATCCGGCGCGACCGACGTCAGCGAGGAGCCGCTGAAGAACTGCATCGCGTAGGCTGCCGGCGGAGGGCGGGGCGGTGTGGTGTGGCGTGGATCTCCGGCCGGAGAGGGACAGGAGAAAATGGTGCGGAGTTGAGTTGTTGCTGCTGGAGAAGATCGTGGACCGGTCAGGCCCTGGTAGTTATGAGCCGATGTCAAAATAAAGCCCACAACAGTTTGCCATGGTTTGAGGCCCAAGCACTAATGGGCCGTAACTCGTAAGCCTCGAGTGGAAAATGCGGGCCGGTCGGTGGAGCACACTGGCGGGCTTAGAAGTTGGATCTTCCTATCTCTAGCTGAGATGTAAGGATGGAATTGAATTTTACTCTTTCCGTAGTATTTAGCTGGATTTTTTTAATAAAAAAATATATTAATATCGCGAAGATACCAATAAATATGGGCATAAACAGAGAACTATTTTTTGATAAGAATAATAAGAAAAGATATCCAAAGTTCCAGTCCAATTAATCAAGAATCTTCGTACATCCTAAGCATCGAAAATGAAACGAGACAAATCACATATTGGAGGTTTGAAAAAGTTATGACAATAATTCAGATAATACTATGTTTTGAAAGCACATATTGTGTTATGTGCACAACAACATGTTTGTTGCTTATGTGGTCTTTGCAAGACAACTACATTTAGCCTCGCGGAGTGGGAGAGAACTAGTGATACGATAAGTGCATGCATGGATAGTAGAAATTGTAGTTTCTTGGTTATGTCTAACTACTTTGTAATACAATGAGATTATCTTAATTAATCCTCTCGGATAATCCGTAAAAAAATATTGGATAATCTGCACCATCGGATAATTTCGAATCCATATCCTCTATAATATCCGCACGGATATCCGACCAACAGTAACGGTATCCGCATCTATAGGCAGATACCTAAAATAACTTACCATATCCTTCCAAACGAATACGGTCGTGGATTTCGTACTAAAAATAACCGCTTCGTTTTCATCCGTACTCCGGAGGCCTAAGGCAGGGATAATCAAGGATCAACGTTTTTCTCTTTATTGTGGCGAGTTTCTGTCTTGACAATACAATTAAGCAATATTGCTATAGCCCAAGGATAAACTGTCTTCGGTTCTTGGATTCTTGTGTATGTATATATATATATATATATATATATATATATATATATATATATATATATATATATATATATATATCAAATTCATGGATGCTTAGATTAGTCTAGCATGTGCATCTAATGTTCTCTATATTAGTGATGCAAATGTTGACCTAAGGGATACCATTTCTAGAAGTGTCTGGACATCATTTGGCCTTTAATGAAACATTTTCGTTCCAGTTTTTCATGTATGATGTATTTGGTAATGAATAGTATTAACCGGCTGAGATTACTCACGTCTACGTAAGTTTTGGAAATCGAAATGTCAATTGGTAAAAATGCAATTAGTTTTTCATAATGTTGTACCTTATAGAAAAAGGTGTTATTAGTTGTGAAAAAAATACACGCTACATTTTTCACTAGGCTAAAGTTATACCATCTTTAAAAATTCACTTAAGTTGCGCTTGACTTTGTGTGGATTATGGTAGTCTCGTCTGTCCAACCAATTTCTCCCTATTTTAGTACCGATGAATCTATAACTTTGTCTATATTTTTCCAAAACAAAATTCACAATATTTAAGGCTAGAGGGAGTACTATTTTTTACCTAATTTTCTTATTTTGTGGTTATTTATAAGCAAAATATAGGATAAGAACGTCGTTAACTCAACAATATAAACTTAGCATACATACCAAAAATCTCATAAGAATTAAATTAGTAAATTTCTAACCATGAATAAAGATGAAAAAAATTCAATCTACGTGGAGCTTGATTTTTTCAAATTTTGAAAACCACCTTTGAAAGTTTTTTTTAAATAGATGTAGATATTGATGTAATCCACCAATCTAGGAAATCTAGACCCAAGATACCCTTTATTTTAGTCTTAATAGAAATAAAAAAAATCTGATAGAATTTTGAGGATTTTAATTTTGCACCATTCAACACTTTAGATAAGAGGTGGCAACTTTCAAGCTGTTGTTGGCACGTGTTGGTGTTTCTTTGGAGCCGAATGAAATACGTCTTTGTGATGGTTTGGGGCTCGCCAGAGCGCATGCTTCGGCCGCGCTTGACTCCTCTGAGCAGATGTCGTTGGTGGTTGAGGTTGTTGAGGAAGAGCATCTCTACAGTTGTTTCTCTCATCGTGGCCCGTCTTCGTTGCCTGATGTGTCAGTTGCCTCTGAGCGCGAGGGCATGGACATGATCGTGGCTGAGGCGCTTGACCTTGATAAGAGAGTGGTGATGTCGACACATTAGTCTCTCTCTCTATCTCTCTCTCGTATGAGTCCAACGGGCAGGTGGTTTCTATAGGTGATGTGGTTGCTAAGTCAAGGGTGTTGAGACCTGTGTCCGGATCTTTCGTTGCCAGTGCGATTTGTATTTTTCTTGCCACCTTAGTTGATGCCTACCCTGGGTGCGATAGCCCAAGATCAGTCTTTGGAAAGGAAAAATCTAGCGAGTGTAGAAGCAAGAAGAGGGGTGCTACGTACGACAATGGAATCCGCAGTTGCTTGACGATTTCCCACATTTGCCCTGGTATGTATTTGTCGCAGCGGTGTAGGTGTGTCGTGTATGGAGTGTTCGCTCGTGTGGCTCCGTGGTCTCATGTGTTGACATGAGTGGGTGTGTCCCGGTTGTTTGGGTCTTCTGTAGGCTTGACTGTTAGTAAGTGTGGTGGTTGGTGTTTGGGTTGGCTTAGCTCTTTTATAGACTTTCGTTAGATTTTCTCCTAAAAACTAAGCATTTTTTAATTAATAGATGAAGCAAAGCTTTTATCTTCGTTTTAAAAAAATTCCTCATTTTTAAGCAACCCGGAATGCGGGTTACTTTGAGTGAGATTTTTTCAGGTTGGTTGAGTACATTATTTTTATTTTCTACGTTAATTTCTTCTGAAGAAAAATTTCAAACTTCAATACACAGTTTGTAGCTAACTCAAAATGAAATCCAGGTGTACGAATAAGATTGTTTTATACATTCATCCAGTATTTGTGTCCTGCGTCGGCGCGGGAGAAAAGGAGCACGACTAGTAGCACCAGACTCGAGTGTTCCATAGCCACCACGCATTAGGGATGACGCGTGCCCACCCGTCGCCCTCATCCTGGTCGGCTTCTCCCGTGTCGACGCGCGCCTACCACGCATCCTCTCTACGTGTCCGCCGACTGCCGCGTAAAACCCCGACCCTACTCCAATCCATGCCTTTATATTCCAGCGATCTCGATGTTGCAACGCCATCAAACTAGCTAGAAACACGGAAGAACTTTGACAGCGATCCGTCACACACATCAAGAGCTAGAGAAACTCGCGACGAGTGATCGATCAACCGAGCAACATGGCGCAGATGATGGACAAGGCGAAGGGGTTCCTGGCGGAGAAGGTGGCGCACGTGAAGAAGCCGGAGGCGGACCTTTCCGACATGTCGGTGAAGAACGTCGGCCGTGACGGCGCCACCCTGGGCGGCCGCCTCGACGTGCGCAACCCCTACTCCCACACCATCCCGATCTGCGAGATCAGCTACTCCCTCAAGCTGGCGGGCCGGGAGGTGGCGTCCGGGACCATGCCTGACCCGGGGTCGCTGGCCGGCGACGACACCACCAGCCTCGACCTGCCGGTGAAGGTGCCGTACGACTTCCTGGTGAGCCTGGTGAAGGACGCCGGAAAGGACTGGGACCTCGACTACGAGATGCGCGTCGGCCTCACTGTCGACCTTCCCGTCCTCGGCAACTTCACGCTGCCGCTCACCAAGGCCGGCGAGCTCAAGCTGCCCACGCTCTCCGACATGTTCTAGACTGCGCGCTCCGTCCAAGTGTGCGGGGTGATCACGACGTACGACCGATCCCCTGCTCTGTATTTGTATACTCCGTACTACCTACTCCAGATCACGGTGTAAGCGTGTGGGTTGTCCATGACGTGATGACGTGAATGTATTATGTATTTCCGAACTTATGGTGAGTACAATAAGCACACGGGTTTACGAAAACCAGTTTTGGCGAGTCGAGTCCTCGTTAGATTTGGGTGTATTTAAGATTTTTCTGTTAGTAACTTTTTTTAACTGAATCTTTCGGTGACACTTGCTGAAATGGTCCTGGCGCAAATGGTAAACCTTTCTGTGATGATGCATTTCTACAACGCCAATCGTTCGATTAGAAACGTTTTATTTGACCCCGCTGTAAGCAATTTGTACGTATTTTCACACGGATTCACTACCTAGCTATACATTAACATAGGTTATTCTTTGTCTCCATGATAAAGATGTTCTTAATTAATAGACGGAGATTTGATGCACATGGCGCCATTGGTCTCGATATTTTTAAAAATTGAAAATTATAGTTTTAAGTTTTAAAATTATATTTTTAAGTTGTAAAAACTTCTGAAAAAAATACGCATATAGTCAATGATATCTCCCACAAATGTATAGTAAATCAATTTCAAATACCTTATAGTCTGAGTCGCACAAAAATAACAAAAGTGTAGATTTAAGTAGTCATTTTAAATCAGATTTTGTTATTTTTATCTAGCATAAAATAAAATGAATTTCGAATTGAGATTTTGCACGATATTGGGATACATCACTAACAATCTCTAGAATTATTTTCATATTTTTGATAACCTGTAAAAATACATTTTAAGATTTTAGAGCTCAGAAGCTGCAAGCACTTTCCGTTAATTATTCGTTGTCTCCTGAGGGCATCTCCAACGGACGTTGACGTCCGCGTTGTAGCAGGGCGACGCGATCTGGTTGTCGGTGCAATCTGATCTAAATATGCGTATCGGATGCATCTCTATGGACGCTGCGTGGACGCTCAAAGTGTTCGCTCCAGTACTGCCGCCGAGGCGTCGCTTCGGTAGTCTGCAGCCGCGTAATAGCGACGGCCACGCGTGTCACGCGAGGCGTCGCCTACCTTTGCGCATGAAGTAGTGGTGATGTCACGCGTGCCGCGGCCGTCGCATGCCTCCGGCCTATATAAACAGGGGCGCGCGCATCTCATCTCACACATTAAACTCTAGCCGTCGCACAACCTCCACCGTAGCACCGCTGCCGCTCAACCTCCACCTTTGCCACCATGAGCTGCGCCGACCGTGGCCAGGCTGCCGCGCCT
Organism: Lolium rigidum; assembly: GCF_022539505.1. NCBI lineage: Eukaryota > Viridiplantae > Streptophyta > Magnoliopsida > Poales > Poaceae > Lolium > Lolium rigidum. The sequence continues at coordinate 357,485,287 of NC_061513.1, read as the reverse complement.
CAACCTTCACCTCTGACTCCACCTTCCCCGGCCTCGAGCTCCGACGAGGAGTTCGACAACGACAGCACCGACGACCTCCTCGACCCGGTCAGGGACGCCAAGTTCCTGGCTAACGTGGAGAAGGAAGCAGAGGAGGAACGGACGGCCCACATGGAGTTCGATGCCGAGATGGAACCCCGGCCGCTGCAGAGGACAACGACTCCGACATATCGTGGTCTTTTGATGACCCTGATGCGCCTACCCGGGGAGAAGGCGGCAGAGCAGAGGGAGTTAGTCGACTCCTTCGAGACGCTCAAGAAGGCCGAGGAAGTCGCGAACGAGACGTTGCGGCGGTGCCTGCTAGAGGACGTGGCGGCGCACCGAGCTCTAGCGGCCGCACGGCATGCGGCGGAGAAGCAGACGAGGGAGGGACGCAACAACGGGGCCGGGCCGTCGGGCAACAAGTAGTCTAGGTTTCTACAACTGTAGTTTGTATAGTTTCTAGTACATTATGCTTTTTAAATATTTTGCAAAAAAATGGGTCACCTCGGGAGCACACCCAAACACCAACGGACGCGCGGTCAAAATATGTCCGTGGGGTGACGCAGAAATGCTCGCGACCGCTTTTGAGTGTCCGATATGCATCTCCCCATTAGAGTTGCCCTGACAATGATGTACTTGGTTATTCGTTGTTTCCATGAAAAATATCGTGCTGGCTGAAACCCTTGGATTGAATAGTTTCCCAAACTGGTCACATAAAAATACAGAAGTAAATCAGTGAAATGTTAAATGGTTTCAACTGGTTACATACAAATACAGAAATAAATCGACGAAATGATTAAAGTAAATTAGATTAATTTCATTGCATCAATATATACACTTACTAGCATGCTAATTCATTGCATCACTAAAAGAAATTCATTAGAAGGATCTCGTACAACTCGTTAAGATACTGCATAAAAATATTTTTAATATTATAATATAAGTATATAAAACGCTGATCGCTAGAGTTAAACTAATCAAGTACAAACAAAATATATTCTTGCTTAAAAGGGAAGGAGCATGATTAACTCTATTAGCCTTTATCTTTTAATCAAACTCTTATAGAGTTTCTCAGCTGATTACCATTCTAGTGATTTAGTTAATATTAAAATTCAATCATACACATTAACATATAGATTAAACTGTAACATATACGCAACATGTAACATATAGGTCTAATAATCTAATCCTTGCATACAACATACCATAGATCAAGGTAGCTTACATATCAAATCACAAAGCAACGAGTTCTAACAATATTCTAACCCAATGAATATGACCTTGCTAACTGTGCTAATGAGAAAAAAAAATCAAACTCACCAATCTCAACACAATAATTTAATGGATTCAACCTTGCTAACTATGTTACACATCACATTCGTAATCTACTTAAATACAAATGCATGATAAAGAATGCATACCTCCGGATAGGAGCCGCGTGAAGACGGCCAGACACGATCAGACCGACATGACCGGTGTTCAACCACACGGTTCGGGCAAATCACGAAGAAGCCAAAGACCAGGTCATCTGCATTCCGATGAGGCAGGGCTCCAGAAGCTAGCTAGTTTCCGCCTCGCCAACCAGGTGAATCCGGTGGAGCAAGGTGGGTCATGTGTGTTCCTAAATCTAGAGTGGCAGCTGTATAGAGTTAGTCCCAAGTGGGGATGTTGTTGGTCCTTATATAAAGATGAAAAACACCCCTAAGTCATAGGCTTGATCATGTATGGCATGTTGTGTACTAGACTAGATGTGTCAAATGCTCTTAATTTGATGAGCAGATACCAAAGTGATCCACGAGTAGAAAACTGAACAACAATTAAAAATATTCTTAAGCATCTAAAGAGAAGAAAGTACATGTTTCTAGCCTATGGTGGTGACGAAGAGCGTGTTGTAAAAGATTACGTTGATGCTAGTTTCAACACTGATCCGGATGATTCGAAATCTCAACCAGGTTACGTATTTGTCTTGAATGGTGCAACAGTTTGTTGGAGGAGTTCCAAACAGAAGGTGGTAGCGGCATCTACAATAGAAGCGGTGTATATAGCTGCAGCTGAAGTAGCGCAAGAAGTCGTATGGATGAAAGAGTTCACTACCGAGTAGGTGTGGTTCCAAGTGCGTTGAATCCCATAGCCATTTATTGTGATAGCATTGTTGCCATAGCTAACGCGAATGAGCCAAGGTCTCACAAGAACTTCAAGCATATCAAGCATCTTTTTTACTCTATTCGTGATTATCTCAAGGATGGAGACGTAAAGATTTGCATAGCACCTACGGATTTCAATGTTGTAGATCCATTGACTAAACCTCTTCCACGAGAAAAACATGGTCTTCACCTAGAGTCCATGGGTGTTAGATATTTACCAATGTACACTACACTATTGAATCTAGCGAGAGAGTGGGAGGCTGTTGCAGTTATGCCCTAGAGGCAATAATAATAAATTTATTTTGCATATATCATCGTTCATAGTAAGTGTTCATTCTCCATGCTAGAACTGTATTAAGTGAAAATATTAATACTTGTGTAATTTATAAACAACACCAAGTCCCTTGTAAGCTTCTAATAGGCTAGTCCATTGGTTAATGATGGTTAAGGTTTCCTAAACATAGACATGTGTTGTCAATTAACAATGTAGCCATGTAATTAGGAGAATGACATGATGGACACAACCTAAATAAGAAAAGGAATTGGATCATGTCAATGTTCAAATTTCCATACCTTTCGAGTGTCAAACATACCATATCCTTGGACCATGATATCATGCTACTCCAATGTATAGGAAGAATTCTTGAGAGTATCAACTGTCACTTCATTATTGGGTGATTGTAAAGGTGCTCTTGGGTGTCTCAGAAAGTACTTGTTGGGTGGTATATATCAAGAGTGGGATATATCCATCCATGTAACAGATATATATATATACTAAGTCCCCCCTTAGGTAATGCAAATTCTATATCACTTGCAAGCACATGACTAATGAGTTAGCCACAAGTGAATGATGTGTTACGGTATGAGAAAAGAGTACTTGCTGTGAACGAGATTAAACTTGGTATGATGATACCGACGACCGAATCTCGGGGAAGTAAAGTATCGCGAGACAAAGGGAATGGAATATGGTATTGATTCAATCCTTGACATCGTGGTTCAATCGATAAAAGATCTTCGTTGAATACATATGATTCATAATGGACTTCCAGGTCCCGCTAATGATTATTGGTCTTAGAGGTGTCTCAATCATGTCTACACATTCTCGAACCCATAGGGTCACACGCTAGTCTCGGGTGTGATCCATGACATTACGAGGAGGTCTAGAATAGTCCGGAGAATAAGATTCATATAAGAAAAGTTGTTTTTAGGGTTTCGGGAAAAGTATGGAGTTTACCGATATTGTATCAGAAGGATCTAGAAGGTTCCGGAGGGCCACCAGTGGGGCTTACTCTTTCGGGCGTACAAGCCCCCCTTGGCCTAGCCAACCACCCTATGAAAACCCTAAAAAGGGGATGTGTAGTGGGAAGGGTGGACTCTTTCCCCCCTCCCCTAGGTGTAGACCTACATGGCTTGGGGGCGGGGCAAGTTGGCCGCACCCCTCCCCTTGCACACCTATAAAAGTAGAGGCAAGGTCCAGCTAGAGCCTTCCCCAAAAAAACCATAGCCGCATGCTTTCCCCACTCTCTTCCTCCACCTCTCCACCACTGACTTAGGCAAAGCCCTGGAGAAATTTCACCATCACCACCGCCACCATGTTGGGGATTAAATATCATCTACATCTCTACCTCCCTTGCTGGACCAAGAAGGAGGAGACTTCATCAAGTTGTACGTGTGTATATCTCGGAGACGCCATTCGTTACAGCGTAGATCAGATTGGACCACGAGAATTAAGTACGACTACATCAACCATGTTTTAATGCTTCCGCTTAATGATCTACAAAGGTACACATATCTAATCTCTCCCTTTCGCTACTTCCATCTCGTAGACTGGATCTATTTTATTCGTATCCATAGTCTTTTTGCTTTATATGCTACGAATCCCATCAGTTAGTACACGTTGGGTTGTGTGTGAAGTTTCTATTTTGGTCCGATAAATATCTCGTGTGCGTTGTAGCCCATCTGGGGTCTGCCCTGACCATGCACACACTGTCAGAATTATTGGCAGTCAATGATGTTTCATACCACACACAGAAAAGGCCTTCTGCGTGCCATGGGGGGCCTTAAAAGGCCCGACTAGTACTAGTGAGTAAATGGAACCTTGCAACAAAAAAAGATGCATACAAATTGTTAGGTTTTATTCGTGATTATCTGACAAAAAACTAAGTTAGTTCCCAATCGACTAAGAATTAGTCACACTCTAGAAAAAAAACAACACTTTCGTAGTTTCCCTTTATACTTCCCACGCTTTTTTAGTATGGACAGTACTAGGCATCCCAGGGATTTGATTTCCCAGCCTCTAGGTCCCCGTGCGGACACATGTCCTTTTTTTGCTTTAGTGTAGCAAAAAATGGTTCATCCAAGAAAGAAAAGAAAACGAGTGAGCTCCCTGGAAACATCACCGAAATCTTGTCGGAGGCCTTGTAGCAAAAAAGTTGTACCATTAAAGCAAAAATCAATTTATCAATCATATTGTGCAATTGTAGCAAAACCGCTAAACTGTTGTAGCAAACAATTTATACTATTTTAGCATCGTAGCACCATTGCCATCCTCGACGAAGGTCTGACTGGAGACCTCGCCGACCACTGCCTGCATCACCTTGGCGGTCGTCGTTCACTCCTAGAAGCATAGCCGCCCACCTATGGCAAAACAACTACTCACCGACGGTAGCAGTACCACCAAATGAAAATAGCATTGTCGTCCGCTCCTTGCAGTAAATCCGGCCAGCTATGACAACATAGCCACTTACCGATAGTAGCACTGATGCCCACCCAAGGAAGCACAACCGCGCCGATGGTAGCACTGCCACCAACTGACAGTAGCTCCAATGAGCAGTGGTGCCTACCTGGCAGCAACAATAGGCCACACGAATATCATGCTCAAGGATGGAGCCAGTTCTACTCACCATTGTCGCGTCACCGGCCCTTCACGTTCCAGTGCCCGCGCCAAACGCCACTTCCTTCATCTCCTCAGCCGCATTGCCTCCCCTCACGTTGCTCCCTCTATACCAGTTGTCGATGCATCAACAGAAGTGGCCTTCTTCTCTAGCTTCTTTGGTTAGGTCGACGATGAAGGTGTAGAGGCTGGGGAACGGAGGTGGTCGGGGAGGTCGACGGGAGGGATAAACAAAGGTGTGGCGGATTCCACGGCAGACACGCATTGGGGCCATCGAAGTAGGGATGGCTGATACGTCTCCGACGTATCGATAATTTCTTATGTTCCATGCCACATTATTGATGTTATCTACATGTTTTATGCACAATTTATGTCATATTCGTGCATTTTCTGAAACTAACCTATTAACAAGATGCCGAAGTGCCAGTTCCTGTTTTCTGCTGTTTTTGGTTCCAGAAATCCTAGTAACGAAATATTCTCGGAATCGGACGAAATCAAGACCGAGGTTCCTATTTTTCCCGGAACCATCCAGAACACCCGAGAGCCGCCAGGGAAGCCACAGGGGCCCCACACCACACCCGGCGCGGCCGGAGGGGGGCCGCGCCGCCCTATGGTGTGGTGGCCCCGAGCCCCTCCGAGGCTGCCCTTCCGCCTATTTAAAGCCTCCGTCGCAAAAACCCTATTGCGAAGGACGAAACCCACAGAAACCTTCCAGAGCCGCCGCCATCGCGAAGCCAAGATCTGGGGGACAGGAGTCTCTGTTCCGGCACCCTGCCGGAGCGGGGAAGTGCCCCCGGAAGGCTTCTCCATCGATACCGCTGCCATCTCCACCGCCATCTTCATCACCGCTGCTGCTCCCATGAGGAGGGAGTAGTTCTCCATCGAGGCTCGGGGCCGTACCGGTAGCTATGTGGTTCATCTCTCTCCTATGTGCTTCAATACAATAATCTCATGAGCTGCCTTACATGATTGAGATTCATATGATGATGCTTGTAATCTAGATGTCATTGTGCTAGTCAAGTGAGTTTTACTTATGTGATCTCCGGAGACTCCTTGTCCCACGTGTGTAAAGGTGACGAGTGTGTGCACCGTGTGGGTCTCTTAGGCTATATTTCACAGAATACTTACTCACCGTTATGAATGGCGTAGTGAAGTGCTTATTTATATCTCTTTATGATTGCAATGTGTTTTGTATCACAATTTATCTATGTGCTACTCTAGCAATGTTATTAAAGTAGTTTTATTCCTCCTGCACGGTGTAATGGTGACAGTGTGTGCATCCGTGTTAGTACTTGGCGTAGGCTATGATTATGATCTCTTGTAGATTGTGAAATTAACTATTGCTATGATAGTATTGATGTGATCTATTCCTCCTACATAGCGTGAAGGTGACAGTGTGCATGCTGTGTTAGTACTTGGTTTAGTCGTGTTGATCTTTCTTGCACTCTAAGGTTATTTAAATATGAACATTGAATTGTGGAGCTTGTTAACTCCGGCATTGAGGGTTCGTGTAATTCTACGCAATGTGTTCATCATCCAACAAAAGAGTGTAGAGTATGCATTTATCTATTCTGTTATGTGATCAATGTTGAGAGTGTCCACTAGTGAAAGTCTAATCCCTAGGCCTTGTTCCTAAATATCGCTATCGCTTGTTTCTTGTTTTATTGCGTTACTACTGCTGCGTTACTACTGCTACCATATTACCACCATCAACTACACGCCGTTACTACTGCTCATATTCATTCATACCACCTCGTATTTCACTATCTCTTCGCCGAACTAGTGCACCTATTAGGTGTGTTGGGGACACAAGAGACTTCTTGCTTTGTGGTTGCCGGGTTGCATGAGAGGGATATCTTTGACCTCTTCCTCCCTGAGTTCGATAAACCTTGGGTATCCACTTAAGGGAAACCTGCTGCTGTTCTACAAACCTCTGATCTTGGAGGCCCAACACTGTCTACAAGAATAGAAGCTCCCGTAGACATCAAGCACTTTTCTGGCGCCGTTGCCGGGGAGGAAAGGTAAAAAGGCACTCATACTCCGGTTCCAGGTAACAGTACTTTTCTGGCGCCATTGTGTTTGTGCTCGAAGCTATTTTCTTTAGATCCTGCAATTGCATCTTTTTGTTTCTTGTTTACACTAGTTTGGCATAATGGACAACAATGAGCTTCTTATTCTATTTCCTGATTTAAAACATGGATTGTTTGATGCGAAAATTAAAAAACCTATGAAATCTTATTTGCATGCTGGTAGTAATATTAGTATGAACGCCTTGAACACCATTGTTGATAAAGATATAGAAAGTTCTAAGCTTGGGGAAGCTGGTTTTCATGATCTTTTTAGTCCCCCAAGCATTGAGGAGAAAATTTTCTTTGATAATACTTTGCCTCCCATATATGATGATTATAATGATAGTGGTCTTTTGGTGCCACCTACTATGGAGAGTAAAATTTGTTGTGATTATACTATGCCTCCTATATTTGATGATGAGAATAATAATGATAGCTACTTTGTTGAATTTGCTCCCACTACAACTAATAAAATTGATTATGCTTATGTGGAGAGTAATAATTTTATGCATGAGACTCATGATAAGAATGCTTTATGTGATAGTTATATTGTTGAGTTTGCTCATGATGCTACTGAAAGTTATTATGAGAGAGAAAAATATGGTTGTAGAAATTTTCATGTTACTAAAATGTCTCTCTATGTGCTGAAATTTTTGAAGCTACACTTGTTTTATCTTCCTATGCTTGTTACTTTGCTCTTCATGAACTCTTTTATTTACAAGATTCCTATGCATAGGAAGCATGTTAGACTTAAATTTGTTTTGAATTTGCTTCTTGATGCTCTCTTTTGCTTCATACTCTATTTTTCATGTGAGCATCATTAAAACTGCTGAGCCCATCTTAATGGCTATAAAGAAAGAATTTCTTGGGAGATAACCCATGTGTTATTTTGCTACAGTACTTTGTTTTATATTTGTGTATTGGAAGTTGTTTACTACTGTAGCAACCTCTCCTTATCTTAGTTTTGTGTTTTGTTGTGCCAAGTAAAGTCTTTGATAGTAAAGTAAATACTAGATTTGGATTACTGCGCAGAAACAGATTTCTTTGCTGTCACGAATCTGGGTCTAATTCTCTGTAGGTAACTCAGAAAATTATGCCAATTTACGTGAGTTATCCTCAGATATGTACGCAACTTTCATTCAATTTGAGAATTTTCATTTGAGCAAGTCTGGTGCCCTTTTAAAATTCGTCTTTACGGACTGTTCTGTTTTGACAGATTCTGCCTTTTATTTCGCATTGCTTCTTTTGCTATGTGGGATGGATTTCTTTGTTCCATTGACTTCCAGTAGCTTTGGGCAATGTCCAGAAGTGTTAAGAATGATTGTGTCACCTCTGAACATGTGAGTTTTTGATTATGCACTAACCCTCTAATGAGTTTGTTTCGAGTTTGGTGTGGAGGAACTTTTCAAGGGTCAAGAGAGGAGGATGATATACTACGATCAAGAAGAGTGAAAGGTCTAAGCTTGGGGATGCCCAGGTGGTTCATCCCTGCATATTTCAAGAAGACTCAAGCATCTAAGCTTGGGGATGCCCAAGGCATCCCCTTCTTCATCGACAACATTATCAGGTTCCTCCCCTGAAACTATATTTTTATTCGGCCACATCTTATGTACTTTACTTGGAGCGTCTGTTTGTTTTTGTTTTTGTTTTTGTTTTTGTTTGAATAAATGCTTGTGTGGGAGAGAGACACGCTCCGCTGTTTCATATGAACACATGTGTTCTTCGCTTTATCTTTTAGTGTTCATAGCGAAGGTTAAAACTGCTTCGTTCATTTTTATATGGTTGGAAACGGAAAATGCTACGTGTAGTAATTGATAAAATGTCTTGGATAATGTGATACTTGGCAATTGCTGTGCTCATGTTTAAGCTCTTGCATCATATACTTTCAACCTATTAATGAAGAAACACTTAGAGCTTGCTAATTTGGTTTGCATATTTGGTTTCTCTAGAGTCTAGATAATATCTAGTGTTGAGTTTTGAACAACAAGGAAGACGGTGTAGAGTCTTATAATATTTAAAATATGTCTTTTATGTGAGTTTTGCTGCACCGTTCATCCTTGTGTTTGTTTCAAATAACCTTGCTAGCCTAAAACCTTGTATCGAGAGGGAATACTTCTCATGCATCCCAAATACTTGAGCCAACCACTATGCCATTTGTGTCCACCATACCTACCTACTACATGGTATTTATCCGCCATTCCAAAGTAAATTGCTTTAGTGCTACCTTTAAAATTCCATCATTCACCTTTGCAATATATATCTCATGGGACAAATAGCTTAAAAACTATTGTGGTATTGAATATGTACTTATGCACTTTATCTCTTATTAAGTTGCTTGTTGTGCGATAACCATGTTTCGGGGACGCCATCAACTATTCTTTGTTGAATATCATGTGAGTTGCTATGCATGTCCGTCTTGTCTGAAGTAAGAGAGATCTACCACCTTAATGATTGGAGCATGCATATTGTTAGAGAAGAACATTGGGCCGCTAACTAAAGCCATGAATCATGGTGGAAGTTTCGAGTTTTGGACATATATCCTCAATCTCATATGAGAATAATAATTGTTGCCACATGCTTATGCATTAAAGAGGAGTCCATTATCTGTTGTCCATGTTGTCCCGGTATGGATGTCTAAGTTGAGAATAATCAAAAGCGAGAAATCCAAAATGCGAGCTTTCTCCTTAGACCTTTGTACATGCGGCATGGAGGTACCCCATTGTGACACTTGGTTAAAACATGTGCATTGCAAAGATCCGGTAGTCCAAGCTAATTAGGACAAGGTGCGGGCACTATTAGTATACTATGCATGAGGCTTGCAACTTGTAAGATATAATTTTCATAACTCATATGCTTTATTACTACCGTTGACAAAATTGTTTCATGTTTTCAAAATAAAAGCTCTAGCACAAATATAGCAATCGATGCTTTCCTCTTTGAAGGACCATTCTTTTTACTTTTATGTTGAGTCGAGTTCACCTATCTCTCTCCACCTCAAGAAGCAAACACTTGTGTGAACTGTGCATTGATTCCTACATACTTGCATATTGTACTTGTTATATTACTCTATGTTGACAATTATCCATGAGATATACATGTTACAAGTTGAAAGCAACCGCTGAAACTTAATCTTCCTTTGTGTTGTTTCAATGCCTTTACTATGATTTATTGCTTTATGAGTTAACTCTTATGCAAGACTTATTGATGCTTGTCTTGAAGTACTATTCATGAAAAGTCTTTGCTTTATGATTCACTTGTTTACTCATGTCATTGCCATTGTTTTGATCGCTGCATTCATTACATATGTTTACAAATAGTATGATCAAGGTTATGATGGCATGTCACTTCAGAAATTATCTTTGTTATCGTTTTACCTGCTCGGGACGAGCAGAACTAAGCTTGGGGATGCTGATACGTCTCCGACGTATCGATAATTTCTTATGTTCCATGCCACATTATTGATGTTATCTACATGTTTTATGCACACTTTATGTCATATTCGTGCATTTTACGGAACTAACCTATTAACAAGATGCCGAAGTGCCGGTTCCTGTTTTCTGCTGTTTTTGGTTCCGAAATCCTAGTAACGAAATATTCTCGGAATCGGACGAAATCAAGACCCGGGTTCCTATTTTTCCCGGAACCATCCGGAACACCCGAGAGCCGCCGTAGGGAAGCCCTGGGGGCCCCACACCACACCCCGGCGCGGCCGGAGGGGGCTGCGCCGCCCTATGGTGTGGTGGCCCCGAGCCCCTCCGAGGCTGCCCTTCCGCCTATTTAAAGCCTCCGTCGCGAAAACCCTATTGCGAAGGACGAAACCCACATAAACCTTCCAGAGCCGCCACCATCGCGAAGCCAAGATCTGGGGGACAGGAGTCTCTGTTCCGGCACCCTGCCGGAGCGGGGAAGTGCCCCCGGAAGGCTTCTCCATCGACACCGCTGCCATCTCCACCGCCATCTTCATCACCGCTGCTGCTCCCATGAGGAGGGAGTAGTTCTCCATCGAGGCTCGGGGCTGTACCGGTAGCTATGTGGTTCATCTCTCTCCTATGTGCTTCAATACAATAATCTCATGAGCTGCCTTACATGATTGAGATTCATATGATGATGCTTGTAATCTAGATGTCATTGTGCTAGTCAACTGAGTTTTACTTATGTGATCTCCGGAGACTCCTTGTCCCACGTGTGTAAAGGTGACAGTGTGTGCACCGTGTGGATCTCTTAGGCTATATTTCACAGAATACTTACTCACTGTTATGAATGGCGTAGTGAAGTGCTTATTTATATCTCTTTATGATTGCAATGTGTTTTGTATCACAATTTATCTATGTGCTACTCTAGCAATGTTATTAAAGTAGTTTTATTCCTCCTGCACGGTGTAATGGTGACGAGTGTGTGCATCCGTGTTAGTACTTGGCGTAGGCTATGATTATGATCTCTTGTAGATTGTGAAGTTAACTATTGCTATGATAGTATTGATGTGATCTATTCCTCCTACATAGCGTGAAGGTGACGGTGTGCATGCTTGTGTTAGTACTTGGTTTAGTCGTGTTGATCTTTCTTGCACTCTAAGGTTATTTAAATATGAACATTGAATTGTGGAGCTTGTTAACTCCGGCATTGAGGGTTTGTGTAATCCTACGCAATGTGTTCATCATCCAACAAAAGAGTGTAGAGTATGCATTTATCTATTCTGTTATGTGATCAATGTTGAGAGTGTCCACTAGTGAAAGTCTAATCCCTAGGCCTTGTTCCTAAATACTGCTATCGCTGCTTGTTTACTGTTTTACTGCGTTACTACTGATGCGTTACTACTGCTACCATATTACCACCATCAACTACACGCCGTTACTACTGCTCATATTCATTCATACCACCTGTATTTCACTATCTCTTCGCCGAACTAGTGCACCTATTAGGTGTGTTGGGGACACAAGAGACTTCTTGCTTTGTGGTTGCAGGGTTGCATGAGAGGGATATCTTTGACCTCTTCCTCCCTGAGTTCGATAAACCTTGGGTATCCACTTAAGGGAAACTTGCTGTTGTTCTACAAACCTCTGCTCTTGGAGGCCCAACACTGTCTACAAGAATAGATGCTCCCGTAGACATCAATGGCTTCATCCCCTCATCATCGTTGCTTCCCCTCACGCTTCTCCCTCGACACCAGCGGTCAACACAACATCATATGTGGTATTCTCCTCCAGCTTGTTCGATTAGGTCGGCGATGAAGGTGCGGAGGCTGGGAACAGACGTAGCTGGGGAGGTCGACGAGCGGTAGAAACAATGGCGCAGTGGATTCCATTGTAGACGTGCGCTAGGGCCGTCGAAACTGGGACAACTCACCATAGCGAGAGGGAGAAACGTCAGCGCAGAGGACCCCTCATCAGACGCGCGTAGGGCCCGCCGAAGTAGGGACGCCTCACCATGGCGGGAGGGAGTGGATGTGGGGGAGCCGCTCCGTAACTTGTTTTCTTGGGAAGGCCATAGTGTGGGGTCTGTGAGGACACGCGTCTCACGAAGGAGGCCACGAGAAGTTTCATCCTCCGGGGGAAACTTATCATTTTCCTTTTAGTATCTAGAAAACAACCGTGTTATCTAGATATATCCATATCTAGAAAAAGGTTGATCGCATATTCTAGAACAAAGGGACTAGACATTTTAAAATCATTGGATTGACATCTAGCCATCTTCATCTCCTTGCTCACATTTCATGCATGCTCGACCATGTTCTTTGAATGGAAGATTTCCTTCTGGGTTGTGATGAGGACCTTTCGGAGGTTGCGAACCCCCGAACCTCCACGCCCCCGCTGCTTGATCTTCATGGGTCTATGGTCATGATTGGTTGTTGAATGGTCGTATGACTGAGCCCACGCTGGTGCTTTTCGCGGGAAAAAAGAAAAGGTACAGCTCCCAACACCTGCATCCGCTTCCTGCTGCTCGCCTTCCTGCCGTGGAGTGAAACTGGAGTCGCCGGCATTGCTTGTCACAATACTTCACCACCAAAGGAAGCTCCACCTCCACCTTGCAGCAACATAAGCCACTTTTAGCATGAGCCCCCCCCCCTCGAAGATTTTATTGTGATTGGTTGCTCCCAGGATTCCTTTTGTGCTATTAAATTTGGTAGACCATTCTTACATAATGTGGGTCCTAAAATTATTTTACCTAAAGAGAAAGTATCCATTAAATGTGCTGGTGAAAGACTCGAATTTACCTTTCAAAGTTTACTTATAAGCATTTACAAAAATAAAAATTTCCAAAAGATATAGTGGAAGGTCTTGCTTCTGTGGCAGTCGCTTCATCGGGCGTGGTGGAACGACATGTACTTAACCAGGAGGAGCCATTTAATGATGAAGAAAGGGAAATATTAGAATAAATATATTCTTAACGACCACCAAAATTACAATTACATATTAGGAGAATTACCACCACGAAAACAAGATCCTAGTTTTGAACTTAAAACTTTGCCTGAAGATATGAAATATGCATTCCTTGATGAGAAGAAAATATATCATGTTATTATTAGTGCTAACCTTTCAGGTGAAGAAGAAACAAGGTTACTTCAAGTACTGCGAGCTCATAGGACAGCTATTGGCTATTCACTTGATGACTTTAAAGGTATAAGCCCCGCTTTATGCATGCATAAGATTAACTTGGAAGAAGATGCAAAGCCTGTTGTTGACTATCAACGCCATCTTCATCCAAAAATGAAGTGGTAAGAAAAGAGGTAATTAAACTCATTGAGGTAGGTATTATCTATCCCATAGTTTATAGTAAATGGGTAAGTCCTGTTCATTGTGTGCCTAAAAAGGGTGGAATCAATGTGGTTCCAAATGATGAAAATGAACTTGTAGCCGAATGTACTGTTATTGATTATAGAATGTGCATTGATTTCAGGAAGTTAAACAAAGCTACTCGGAAAGAACATTATCCTTTTCCATTTATTGATCAAATGCTAGAAAGATTATCTAAGCACTCACACTTTTGTTATCTAGATGGTTATTCAGGTTTCTCTCAGATTCTGATGCATAAAGATGATCAGGAAAAGACTACCTTCACTTGTCCCTTCGGTACTTTTGCTTATAGAATAATGCCATTCGGTTTGTGCAATGCTCCTGCTAGTTTTCAAAGATGCATGAATGCTATATTTGCTAATTATATTGAGAAAATTACGGAAGTATTCGTGGATGACTTTTCTGTGTATGGTACCTCTTTCAACAATTGCTTGTTCAACCTTCACAAAGTTTTGCAGCGTTGTGAGGACCAACACTTTGTCCTAAACTGGGAGAAGTATCATTTTATGGTGACAGAAGGCGTTGTTCTTGGACACCAAGTTTCAGGAAGAGGCATGAAGTGGACTGCGCCAAGATAGAAGCCATAAAGAAGCTACCATACCCGCGTGATATCAAAGGTATAAGAAGTTTTCTTGGACATGCAGATTTTTATAGAATATTTATTAAAGACTTCTCAATAATATCAAAGCCTATAAATAATCTCTTGCAAAAAGATGTTCCATTATCTTTTAATGATGATTGTGTAGAGTCTTTTAATATCTTAAAGAATGCTTTGATAAATGCTCCTATAATTCAACCTCCTAATTGGAATTTGTCATTTGAAATCATGTGTGATGCTAGTGACTATGCGTTAGGTGTTGTCTTAGGCCAAAGGGTTGATAAGAAACTAAATTCCATATATTATGCTAGTAAAACTCTTGATGGCGCAAAAGAAATTATGCTACAATTGAAAAAGTATTCATAGCTATGATCTTCGTATGTGATAAGTTTAGACCTTATATTATAGACTCTAAAGTAATAGTACAGTCTGATAATTCTTCCATTAAATATCTTATGAACAAGAAAGATGCTAAGCCTCGGTTCTCTTGCTAAAAGAATTTGACTTACACATTGTTGATAGAAGAGGTGAGGATAATCCGATAGCTGATCATTTATCTAGAATGGAAAACATTCTGGTAGATATTGTTCCTATTAATGATATTTTTACTAATGGAAGCAAATATTAATGTATCTAGTGCTAGAGTAGCCTCCCCATGGTTTGTTGATTACGCTAACTTCATTATTAGGAAATTTATGCCACCTCACTTCACTTACCAACAAAGAAAGAAATTCTTCTATGATCTTAAACTCTACTTTTGGGATGATCCATTCCTTAAGAAAAGTGTAGATGGTATTATTAGATGTTGTGTGCCTGATTTGAGCAGCAGGCTATTGTAAAGGATTGTCATGACAGTCCTTATGGAGGACACCATGCATGATACCGCACAATTGCATAGGTATTACAATCTGGTTTTTATTGGCCTACTTTATTTAAATATTGTGCTAACTATGTCAAAGCTTGTGACAAATGTCAACGCATTGGAAACATTGGTAAGAGAAATGAAATGCATATGAACTATACATTGCCTCTTGAACCATTTGATGTATGGGGATTTGACTTCATGGGACCATTACCGTCATCAACAACAAAACACACTCACATTTTGGTTGCAGTGGACTATGTTACAAAGTGGGTGGAAGCAATTCTAACAAAGAGTGCAGATCATGCTACAACAATGAAGATGCTTAAAGATATTATCTTTCCCAGGTTTGGTCGACCAAGATTTTTAATTACTGATGCTGGTTCTCATTTTATGCATGGAGTATTTAGGAAAACTTTAGCTAAGTACGCTATCAATCATAGAGTAGCATCCCCATATCACCCCAAAACGAGTGGTCAAGTTGAACTAATTAATAGGTACATCAAACTCATTTTAGAAAAGACAGTCAATAGAGATAAGTCTGATTGGCCAACCAAAATTAATGATGCTTTGTGGGCTTATATAACTGCTTATAAAAATCCTATGGGAACGTCTCCTTATAAAATGGTTTATGCTAAAGCATGTTAGCTCCCAGTAGAGTTAGAACATAAAGCTAGATGGGATGTTAAACAACTCAACTTTGACTTTAAAACTGCTGAAGAGAAAAGAATCTTAGACTGGAACTTGTTTGATGAATGGAGGAATGAAGCTTATGCTAGGTTGTTTAAATAAAAAGTTAAGATATGGCATGATAGAAAAATAAAGATAAATGAAATCAAAGTAGGAGATTAAGTGTTATTGTTCAACTCTCGTTTCAAGTTTTTTGTAGGAAAGTTAGCATCAAAATGGCAAGGTCCGTTGGTTGTGCAGGAGGTGTATCGCCCTGGAGCCATCCATCTTCATGGAGAATACAAAAGGTTGGCCTCATGTGGTTAATGGACAACGTCTTAAACATTGTATTGCAGGTCAAAAGTTTGTTGGAAAGGTTGAGGAACTAAATCTCTAGAGTCCAGAGGCCATAATTGCAAAAAAATCCCATGCCACATACCAGAAATCAATAAAATTCAACTTTTGGGTACGTAATGATCTCGAAATATCTTCATCTTTTAGGAAAGTCATTATTTTTGGAAAATAAAAGAGTGGGGTGAAAGATTTGGATAAAACGGAGTCCCAAAGGTCAAAAGAGGTCAGGTGGTGCGCCCCCTCGGCTGGCGCGCCACCAAGGTTCTTTTGCCCTTCCGAAGTCTGTTTCGCCCCCGTTTTGACTCCAGTGATATGTATTACCCTAAAAACAATCAATATATATCCCTCTCTGCCAATAAAATCTATCATCGAGTCTTTTTGAGCGAACCTTGTTTTTCTGTCTTGTCCTTTCAGCCTTTTCACCATGGCAAGCTCCGGATCTGATCTTGGAGGAGAAGATTCTGAGCAGAGGGGCGTGGTGAACCTCTACCTCAACTATGTGGCTCCTTTCAAGACCTTGACCTTCAAGGAGGGGGTGCTGATAATGGAGGAGATGAAGGCTCCCAAGACCGAGGGCACCATGGAGGAAAAGTTGCAAGTTTTGGAGGACACCGTCTTCAGGTATGGCACTATGGTTGAGCGTAGCCTTGATGCTCATCACTTAATGAATATTGAGATTGAAAAGAAGGTTGCAGCCTATGAGGCAAGGATCAAAGATATGGAGGCGACGTATGTGCACACCATCACATAGCTGGATAGTTTCCAAGCCCTCATGTGGGATGTGGAAAACCATAACTGTTATTACGAAGATCGCTTCAAGAAGATTGCCGAAGTTGCCTCCACCAAGTTCAACGATCCACCAATGTCCTTCTACAATGGGAGTCCCTATCCTTGGAAGCTCAAGGAGTGGGACGCCTATTATGAGAAGAGCGATGCCAAGAAAGAAGATCCAGCACCAACAACCTAAGCTTGGTAGAATTCTATCCAGTCTTTATGCTTTATAGTTTATCATATTGCTCTTAGTCGTGATCTTTAGGTTGGTTTTGCTTCTATCTAGTAGGTATCGATTTTCTCATATCTTGGAAAGATCTTAGAGCATTATCATTTATATTTTGTCAAGTGGTTTTTGGAATGAAATATAGAGTATGGTGTCATCCATGATTCTTTTGTTTGAAGATTTATGGGTAACACTCATGCAGATGTGCGCCTCATATCTAGAATTTTCAGTTGCATCTTGTCTTGAATTAGATTAACTTGAGTATGTTGGACAAGCATATAACATCTCAAACAAACAAAACTTGCAACAAATGAAAGATTGCTGAGCGCGGAGTTGATGAAGGAGAATTTATGCGCAACGTTGAGTGGAACCCCAAGAGGAAGGTATGATGAGCACATCAGGAAGTTTTCCCTCAGTAAGAAACCAAGGTTTATCGACCAGTAGGAGAAAAACGTTCTCTCCCGAGGTGTTGCGAACCAACTCGTGGTAGGGCGCACTACCGGCGTCAGCAGCAACGTGGAGACCTGCACACAAACAACCAAGTACTTTGTCCCCAACTTTCAGCGAGGTTGTCAAGCTCACTGGTTTTGCTGAAAACAAAGGATTAAACGAACCGTGTGGAAGAAGAATTGTTTGCAGAGAACAAAACAGGAAAATGTTGTAGAAGATTGCAATTAAAAGAAGAAGAACCAGGGTCCACAGTTCACTAGAGGCGCCTCCCCAATAAAATAAATATGCTAGGTAAACCAATTACATATGGGCAATTGACAAACAGAGATTCTACGCTAATGGTTGGTGCAGAATACATGCTATGAAAGTATGCGGGCATTACAACAATATACATAGACTGTAATCCAACTGCATCTATGACTAATAATCCACCTTCAGGATTGCATCCGCGACACCCTCCAGCATTAAGTTGCAAGCAACGGACTATCGCTTTAAGCAATATGTGTAAAGTAAACGATGAAACTACCTTTGAATAGAACACCGTTGTTTTCTCCCTAGTAGCAACAACACATCTACAACCGTAGAGAACAAGGTCACTTCCCATGGTTAAATAGAGGCATGAATCCACTATCGAGCATAATACTCCCTCTTGGAGTCGCTAGCATCTACTTGGCCGGAGCATCTACTAGAAACGTAGAGCATGCATGATCATAATAACATAATACATAATCTCAACCAAAGCAATCTCTCTATAAATCGGATCCACATCAAACCAACATGTAGCAATTACAAATAGATGATCTTGATCATCTTAGGCAGCTCACAAGATCTATGCATGAAGCACAACAAGGAGAGGACAGCCATCTAGCTACTGCTATGGACCCATGGTCCCATGGAGGACTACTCAAGCATCACCTCAGATGAAGACATGGCGATGTAGAGGCCTCCGGCGGTGATTTCCCTCTCCGGAAGGGTGCCGGGATGGACTGCAGAACCCTCCCGAACTAAGGTTTCGGTTGACGGCGGCGTCGGAACTTTTCATGGATGGAGGCTCTCCTCTCTGGGGTTTTCCCGATACGAGGAATAAATAGGCGGAAGGGCAAACGAGGCGACGAGGCGCCAGTACATGGGCCAGGCGCGGCCAAGGGTGGGGCCGCGCCTGCCCTATGTACTGCCACGTGGCAGCTCTCCTGCGCGTGTCCTTCTGGCTCCGTCTTTGTCCCGGAAAAATAAGACTCTGGGCTTTTGTTTCGTCCAATTCCGAGAAACTTTCATGTACAACTTTTCTGAAACACAAAAACAACAGAAAACAGGAACTGGCACTGCGGCACTACGTTAATAGGTTAATCCTAGAAAATGCTAAAAAGTGTGGAACGTGCACATAAAACATATAAGAATTGTAACAAAACAAGCATGAAGCATCAAAAATTATAGATACGTTTGGGACGTATCAAAGATCCATGCAAGTGATGTTTAGAAACAAAGAAAAAAAGAATACCTTGACTTTGGGGTGGAGATATGGTTTCGTAGAACAAATGGTTAGGAAGTGATGATTACAAGGGGACATGAGATACACTTGTACTACTTAGTTATCAATGGGTAAACTGAGGGTCATGGTTATTTCAATACATATGCTCAACAGAAAAGTGAATGAAAAGGTAGGCACCCGAGCATTCAATTAGCCATGGAAAATGACAGGCAAAGGTTGAGTAGAGCATATGACATGATTGAAAGATCCATGAATAAGGTTTATACTAGTTACTAGGGGGCAAGACCGTTAAATGATACTCCCTCCGTTCCTTTATATAGTGCCTATAGATTTTTGGCATTTGTTTTAGAATATAAGGTTGTAGCTTAGCTTTTTTTCAATTACCCCCTCCCCGTTCAACTCCCAAATCGTTCAGCTCCCAAATTTGTTATGGTAAGTTCGGAAGATATGGATTTCCCAAATTTTACGTTGATCTCAAATCGTTCAGCAAGGGATCTTGTGTAAAAAATACTCTTGCGCTAATTACCATGCCAAAAAACTATAGGCACTATAGAATGGAACAGAGGGAGTACCAGTTAAAAGTGTGAAAGTGTTTGATAAAGTCAAACTTCATGTCTATCTTGTTGCCAATAAATTCTCTTCTTTTAATTAGTTGTTCTATGAGAGTTTATGTTCATTGCAAAGGCAAGAGTAAAAATCAAAGAAAGCAAGATAAAAAGCCATGCAAAGCAATAGCAAAAAGAAAAACAGAAATTTGAGACTTGTTCAAGTGTCCAACATGCAATGGTTAGTTTTGTTCAAAAGCAAGGGGTAGTTGGTTGAAATCCTATTATATGTATCCCTGATTTGTATGGTTGTTAATTCAGAGATCTTTTAAGACAAGTGATTATGCATAAGTTAATGATGCCATGCTCGTATTCTTTTGTCAACCATAAGCTCATTGATACATGATATGATCTATTTGCTTATTTGGTCGAGGACGAGCAAAGGTTTAAGATTGGGGGAGTTGATATGTGCATTTTACATCATCAATATAGATACTTATATGATTAGTTTTGAATGATATTTGCCATGATCAACCATTGTTTATGCCTTTTTAGTTGATTTATGAGGCTTCTTACAAAGTCCCTTTCATTGGTATTTAATTTTTGTGAGACAGAAATCCTCCCTTTTCATATTTTATTATTTCGGGGACCTTCTAGACGCCTAAAAATCAAAGGAAAAATACGTTATCAGTTTTTCATCGATATAAAGACCGTGGGCCAAAGAAGTACGAGAGGTGAGCCACGAGGACCAAAAGAGGTCAGGTGGCGCGCCCCGCTCTGCTAGGCGCGCCACCTAGGCCCATTTGGCCCTCGAGCACCATCTCGGCCCCTCCTTTTGACAGAACCTCTATCACGCTAGAAAACATACACCATAATTTTCCCGAGATTTACAGAGGCGGCAACGGAGGTGAAAGTTCTCTCCTACTGCGGGAGAGGGTAGATCCTGCAGCACCAAAGCCTCCGGTGAGGGGGAAATTCGACACCCTAGTCATCACCACTCGTTGGCATAGGGGATGCCTCACCATCAACATCTCAATCGACACCATCATCATCACCATCTCCATCTCCATCTCCGAGATCAGTTCACCCCTCCTCATAGTTTGTGATTGATTGAGCTCCGGATATCGTTTAAGTGCTATTTACATGATTGTGATTGGCAACTTGTCTTTATTTGATGGAGAGATTATATTTTCTGATTGTGTTGTAATACATATGCCTCTAATCCATACCATGTTTGTCACTTGTGAGTAGATCCCCATGTTCCCGAGGGCATAGGATGAATTGTGTCTATGATTTCCATATAATATGCAATGAGTATTTGGTCAAGTTTTTTTTTATCTTTTATGTGAATCTATGATGGTTTTATGTGAACGTCGACTGCATATTACTTCTTCTCTATGGGCTCATAGGGCCGCACTTTGATGTAATGACGAGGGTTGGCAGGGACGGAATGACAAAAACTGTTTTCCAATACTTTGAGTTGCATTAGAGGGGTTTATGTCGGGGGCCAATGAACTAACTGCTATGCTAGACCATTTATGTCTTAATGATTGATGGAAACAATCTGTGTGTACCAATTCGTTGGGACTCCAAGTGCAGAGTGTTGTAGTAAGCGTATTTCCCCACAAGGGTGACTCGAGGGTTTATATCGAACTCTCGGGGAATTGTCTTAGAAGTTGTCTTCTTTCTCTCCTCTTCTAGCAACCTAGAAAATAAAGTTCTTTCCTTGTGTCCCCAACTCTACCATGTGGTTGTCAAGCACAAGGTTTCGTATTAGTAATAGTAAATACAAGTAAGAAGTAAAGTAAAGTAAATAACTTAAGTAAACTAAATTAAAGCAAGTAAAGGCTAAGGGTATTTGGGATTTGTGTGTGTATGTGAAGATAATATTTTTGGTATTTTCGGATTAAATAATTGTGGAAAAACTAAAGCAAGGTAAAAGTGTTGGAAAGGTGTTTCTAGTGATTTAAAATGGACCGGGGTTCATGAGTTCACTTGTCTACTCTCTTTTGAAGTTGTAGTGGACATTAACAATTCATCAATGACATGATATTGGTGGAACTTCAACATGTGTTTGGTAAGCATTCATATGGGCATTACGTCCTAACATAGAGATGATGCAACACATCCCTCTTATACTCCTCAAGAAAGGGAAAACTTCAAGCAATCTTGTATTAAGAATCAACGAAGTATATCCTTAAGCAATATGACATAATGTTTGAATATCAAATATGCTACCTTGAACTAACAAGATTATCACATTGTCACATGATAAACATAGCACATGTATTCACTTTATCCCTAGTTAGGCAAGAAAAAAGGTAAATACCGTAGTAGTTCTTGAATTTGTTGTCACTATTCAATCACCACCACCATGCTACTCCACCTAATACACACTTCTCCCCAAAAAATTTCTTGTATATAAGTTGGATCAGAACAAGCACTTAAGAACATGATACATGATATGCATCATCAATACATCTTACACATAATATGTTCCAGTCTCATATATCAATATCATAGAATAAATATATACCACATAGGAATTACATATATGACCATTGTCATGTTGGCCAGCTCATATGGTACTACAATCTATGAAGAACAAGAGAGATATAGATCAAGGTACTGCCACAACCCATAGTCCAGAGGTGGACTACTCCCTCTTCATCATGGTGGTGATGACGTTGGAGATGTTGGAGAAGATGGAGACCCCCTCGAGGCGGCTCCAGCGGAGTTTCCTCCTCTAGTCTTTGCTGGTTCTGAGTCTGTTTTTATGTTTCTCTGTTTCCTCCGCCCTTTATTGAGGAAACCCTAGGGGTTGTATATATAGGGGTGTTTAGGTTGAACAAAGTCCTTGGGCGAAAGAATCAGGTGAATAGGATGACCGAGGGCCAAAAGAGCATGGGTGGCGCGCCCCCCCTATCTGGGTTCGCCACCAGGCCTCTTTTGGGCCTCCAGGCCCCTCCCGTGAGGTCCAAGCGTTCCACATGCTTCTCTTGATGAAATATTGACGTCCCCAAGACCCTAGCTCAGTTTGACTCCGTTTAGGTCCCTGAAAGTCAAAAATTCACAAAACGGGTTTTCCTGTCATATAGAGTTTTAACCCAAATAAAGGGGATCTTTGGTAAATCCCCCAAAATCAATATAAAACTTGGATATACCATCATATAAGTTGCAAATATGTGGGAATATGTGTCAACGAACTACAAAGTTCATGCATCCATTTTACATGCACCAATGATTCCTATACTTGCTCATGAAAATGGCTCTAGGACCCATCATAAGGGGTGTATTTTCTCATATCTATGGCTGCACATAATTTATGCTCCACCATAAGGGCATCTCCAGTGGCGCGACGCATTTTGGACGTCTGAAATGTCCGTTTGCATCGCGCGGCGGACGCGAGACAGACCGTTTTTGTCCGCGCGTCCATTTGCACCTAGGGGTGGCTCCAACGGGCCGACGCGTTTCCACGTTTGCATCAATTTATGAAGTTTCCAAACAACAAAATAAGGAAATCAACAAAGTCATAGTTATTACATTTAAATTTCTAAAAGTCTACATGAAAATAAGATAGTATTTCTCTAGGCATGATCTTCATGGCCAGCCAATGTCCACTGATGCTCAATCAGATCCGTTTGCAGCAGTTTGGAGACGTTCTCGTCAGTGACTTCTACATTCCTATGTAGATAGTCCTGCCAAGATGAAGCTCCAGGAAGTGGCGCAACCAGCTCACCTTGGAATTCCCGAGTGGTTCTCATTGCGGCCATCAGGACGCTCGTTCTCAACGATCATGTTGTGCATGATCACGCAGCATGTCATCACCTCATGCATGGTCTTCAGCGACCATGTTCTTGTCGGGTGACGGACAATTGCCCACCGAGCTTGGAGCACACCAAATCCACGCTCCACATCTTTCCTGCAAGCCTCTTGCATCTTGGGAAACCTCCTCGTCTTCTCGGAGTTTGGATTACGGACCGTCTTCACCAATGTGGCCCAGTCAGGGTAGATGTCATCAGCAAGATAATATGGCTTGTCATATGCATTTCCATTGATCTCATAGCTCACCGGGGAGCTTTGCCTTGCATGAGCCGGTTGAAAACCGGTGATCGGTGCAACACATTGATGTCCTTGTGGAGGCGGGCCTGCCCTTCCACTCTATTGCGCGGCAGGTTTTTGGAGCGCCCCTTCACAGAGCCCCGGTGCTGCGGCCCCGGGTTAGAGGTGAACTCGTGGATCATGGAGGCCGCAGTTGTTGCCAATGTCTGCGTCGACTGATCGGACTGCTCGTCGAAGAGGAGTCAACGACCTCCGCGCGGAACTTGTCCAACATCTGCCACATGTCCATCTGCGTGGGTACAAACTATGGATCAATGGCCGCGCACAATAGCGCCGAAAACACGAGTAAGAAACCTACCGACGCAATTGACCGAACAGGTCGTGGGCGGTGCGGAAGGGCGGCGCAATCGGGAGCGTTTCGCCCGAAAACAGCCGGCAGGTACGCGGCGGAGCCAAGCCCGAGTACGATCCTGCTCTCCCGTGCGGCGAGAACGGAGCCGACGGCGACTACTGCGGCGCTGCAGCGGGACGGCGGTGTGTGGGGTTGGGGTGGTGGTGTCGCACTAGGGCAGCAAAGAAGGGGAAAAAGATGCAAACTGAAGCGGTCGATTTCGCTGTCCCTAACATGCGGGACCGGGTAAGAAATGGAGGATGCTCCGCGCGACCGCCGAGCGTCCGCGGAGATGCGTCTCCGCGGATGGCCCGGTCACTTTGCGTCGCCCTGCTGGAGCAGGCCCCAGACGCATTTCCGGTCACGGCGGACGAAAACGGTCGCTCAGCGTCCGTTTGCGTCGCGCCGCTGGAGATGCCCTAAGGGAATGAAACTTGACAAGTAAATCCAGGCGCACACACACACACACACACGCACGCACACACTCTTGTTGCATAGAGGATTGGGCTTTCTCTCGTTTGGAGCATTTACTTATTGCTATTTACTTCTTGCAACCACTGCACCCATTTTATTGTTTTACTTGTCAAACTTATTAACCAATACCTTCAGCTTCTCATGGGTTCGACAACCTTTCTTATTTAAAATTACAACAAGTGATCTCCTGCACTTGGGAGCCATCATGCGTCCTCTCCATTGGACCATTTGTTAGCGAGGTCAATTAACTTGCCTATTGTTCTAGGCCTTACTCTTCCCAACTCCTCTACAAAGCCTGTGCGGCGCAATCTGTTGTTAAATGCATCAATTGTCCGTTCATCGAAGATGCTCTTGGCTAAAAAATTTATGATGCTCGACCACTTGAGGTATGCTCGCATCGACTCTCTTGATTTCTGGTCACACTTCCGCAGTTCTTGAATTGATGTTGGACACTTAAAAGTTGACCAAAAGTTTCGGATAAAATATTCCGCAACTCTTCCCAATAATCGATGGACCCTTCAGGCAGCTTTCGAAGTCAAGACCTTGCGGGCCCGCTCAAGGAAAGTTGTAACCTCTACATGGCGGTGGCCTTGGTACCACTGTGCACCTTTATAGTTTGCAACTAGTCATCTAACCAAGCTTCGGGTTCTTGGAGGCCTTCGTACTTTGTCTTATCCGTAGGGAGCTTGAATCCCTTTGGAACGGGCATTTTGCGAAACTGAAGGGTAAAGCAAGTTGCCCCGCTGAGCTTGTTGTTGTCGTCTTCATCGTCTTCAAAATCATTGGCTTCCGCGCTTCATTAGCTTCCTTGATCAGCGCGAGCCCTGTCGACCCTTTGCTGAGTAATGTTGTTTATGGCGTCACCCTGGGCACGACTTCTTCCCGAGGAATATTGTGATGGCGTGGAGATCTGGAGCCGATGTTGCTTCTTGTCATCGAAATCGATTGTTCCTTGCTCATGGAGCCAACAAATGATGTCGGCGTTGTGGTTGTTGATGCCAATGCTTCCACCGCCATACACATATAGATTTGTTCCGATTGTCAAAGTGTTCCTTGTGTCCCGATGCAGAAGTCGAAGCTTCCAATCGCCAGATCCACCCATCGGCCAAAGTTACCAAAAACCAGGAGAAGGGCGGGAGGGTGCGAACAAAAAATTATCAAGCCGAAACACACCTGGTCACTCGATCTCGTCGATTTGCTGGTTGATGAAGAAGTCGTCAAACTCATGCCTCCAACACTCAAGCTCCCCACAGACAGCACCAATTGACAAGGGGTAACCCTATCAATGCCCATAGATGGACTTGGCTTTTTAGGAAAAGAGAGCGCTGGTGATTTTGAAGACCGGTCAGCCAAACTAGGTAGCCGACGAAAAGTATGATCAAGGGCAAAAGTAGCCGAGATTGTATTATTAGTTAGGGTTACAGGGGTGCTGCGTGGTTGTGAATCTAGATCCCCCTACCGGTGGATCCTCCTATCCCTTATATACTGGGCTAGGTCTCAGAGTCCACCTTCGGGTCAATTACAACATACATGTCGGTTTACCCGATATAGGTCTAGCCTGCCTATTTTACACAGTTCTTGGGCTTCAGTTCCATGCTGGATTCTTCATAGGCTTCATATATTCCTTCCTGGATCCGTAACATGGATGATAAAGTTGAGTACCCAATATGGTATACCCATGCCAGCGGGCGCTTACAACACCACCGCTCGCTTCTTGTAGCTCCGCATCAATGGCGACCGTGGTTGGGAGCACCATCGCCCGCCACATCGCCGTTGAACATGTCAGCCGTAAATAGAGGCAGCAGGCCACACATCCTCGTCGATCATGGTCTCCATCGTTGGTTCCTCCAGATGTTTCTAATCCTTTTCCTTTCCTTTTTGCGCTTGACTCTGAAAGGAAGATGTAATACTACTCATTTACTCTCCTTATTGGCATGCTGAATTCGAGTCAATCGATCATGCATATGATTCATTTTGTGGTATCATGTCGTGCTCTGCATTCGAGTGATCAATTAGATTGTTTGTATCCCGTTATAGAAAGCATCAACAAAAGACAACAAAACAAAGGCGACGGTGTATGGCTCCAGATGATCGAGCACAAGTGCAAGTGTTACAATCTCGAGGACAACATGATTGACTAGGTTCTCTGGTCATGCTCTGGATGACAACTCATTTTCTCTTCTCCTTTTGTCCTGCCAAAGTTTGACAATTTCCATCACTATCAACCATGTGTGGCGTGCATAAGTAGTATCCACATGTGTGACCATGTTATGCCCAGCATTGGGTCGTCCACATGCTGTCGTGGCAGTAGTTGTTGTTAGATGTATATATCTGTCTATTGTAGTTTCCCCATATGTTAGGGGCTTTCTGCATATGTGCACATATATATGTACTATATATTGTGGCCTTTGGCCCCCTAGTAATACAACAAGTATATTACCCTAACATGGTATCAGAGCCAAAATTGGTCTTCTAGTTTCTCGGCCGACGTTTGCTTGTCCGTCGTTGCCCTTTGTTCAGCCGCCGCTCTTCGTCCCGGGCCGGCTCCTCTTCCTCGATCGGCCCCTGCTGTCCTCTTCCTCGATCGGCCCCTGCTGGTCTGCCTTTGTCTACTCTCGTCGCCTCTCGATCCGGAGATCCTCTCCGCCCGCTCGCCACCTGACGCCCTGAATCTCCTCCAGCGCCAGGACTCCCGCCGCGCCAGGACTCCTCCAGGGCCAGGACTCCTCTTCCAGCGCCAGGACTCCCGCCGCGCGCGCCAGGACTCCTCGATCTCCCGCTCGATCCGCTCGATCCGGATCAGCTCACCCGCTCGGCCCGCTCGATCCGGAGATCCCCTCCGCCCGCTCGCCAGGAATTGGCCCTCGATCCGGAGATTCCCTCCGCCCGCTCGCCAGGTTGATTCCCGTTTTTCCTAAAAAACAGAAAAGAGAAAAAAAGAGTGCTGATATGTCTTCTTCGTCGGGCTATGTGGCGATTCCTCGCCTTCATGCGCGTCCACATGCGCGGTCTTCGTCTTTGGGGTGTGCTTTCTGGCGAGGTCTCCTGTCCGCCGCGCTCCGTTGCTCCTATGGTGCCCGTTGCACCGCCGCCCGTTGCCCTTGCCCCTGATGCTACTCAGGCGGATAAGGATGCAGCCAAGAGTGCTGATGATACTGCTCTGGCTAATTATGACCGGAAGGTCCAGGACCACTCTACTGTTGTTGCGACTTACCGGCTGGATCTGACCGAGTACACTCAGTGGATAGATGAGGATGCTCGTGCTGCTGCTGTTCTCACCTCCAGTGTTCTGCCTCAGTATGCTGCTGAGTTTATGGGTCTTCCCACCGCTGCTGCTCAGTGGGCTTTTCTTCGTCAGCGCTATCAGCCGTCTGGGGATGCTCTTTACCTGTCTGTGGTCCGCCAGGAGCATGCCCTTCAGCAGGGTGAGTCTACTATTGATGAGTTCTACACTCAGAGTGTTGCTATTTGGCGTCAGCTTGATTCTCTCCGTACAGCTGTGTGTGCCACATGTCCCTGCTGTCTGACTGTGCGCGCGGATCTGGAGTTTCAGCGCATTTTTGAGTTCTTGTCGCGGCTCCGCAAGGAGTTTGAGCCGCGCCGTGCCCAGCTGCTTGCCCGTGGTCGTGTTCCGCTCTCTGAGGTACTTGCTGAGCTTCGTGCTGAGGAGACTCGTCTTCGTGGTGCTGGTCTTCTTGAGGTTCCCTCAGTTCTTGCTGCTCGTGGCCCTCCTGTGCCGTCTGCTCGTGGACCTCCTATGCCGCCTGATACGTCTCCGACGTATCGATAATTTCTTATGTTCTATGCCATATTATTGATGATACCTACATGTTTTATGCACACTTTATGTCATATTCGTGCATTTTCTGGAACTAACCTATTAACAAGATGCCGAAGTGCCGGTTCTCGTTTTCTGCTGTTTTTGGTTTCGAAATCCTAGTAACGAAATATTCTCAGAATTGGACGAAACAAAGACCCAGGGGCCTATTTCGCCACGAACCTTCCAGAAGACCGAAGAGCATACGAAGTGGGGCCACGAGGTGGCCAAACCACATGGCGGCGCGGCCAAGGGGGGGCCCGCGCCGCCCTGTCGTGTGGGCCCCTCGTCAGCCCCCCAACTCTGCCCTTCCGCCTACTTGAAGCCTCCGTCGCGAAACCCCTGATGCAAAAAACCACGATACGGAAAACCTTACTGAGACGCCGCCGCCGCCGCCGATCCCATCTCGGGGGATTCTGGAGATCTCCTCCGGCACCCTGCCGGAGAGGGGATTCATCTCCCGGAGGACTCTACACCGCCATGGTCGCCTCCGGAGTGATGAGTGAGTAGTTCACCCCTGGACTATGGGTCCATAGCAGTAGCTAGATGGTTGTCTTCTCCTCATTGTGCTTCATTGTTGGATCTTGTGAGCTGCCTAACATGATCAAGATCATCTATCCGTAATACTCTATGTTGTGTTTGTCGGGATCCGATGGATAGAGAATACCATGTTATGTTAATTATCAAGTTATTACATATGTGTTGTTTATGATCTTGCATGCTCTCCGTTACTAGTAGAGGCTCGGCCAAGTTTTTGCTTTTAACTCCAAGAGGGAGTATTTATGCTCGATAGTGGGTTCATGCCTGCATTGACACATGGGACAGTGACAGAAAGTTCTAAGGTTGTGTTGTGCTGTTTCCACTAGGGATAAAACATTGGCGCTATGTCCGAGGATGTAGTTGTTGATTACATTACGCACCATACTTAATGCAATTGTCTGTTGCTTTGCAACTTAATACTGGAAGGGGTTCGGACGATAACCTGAAGGTGGACTTTTTAGGCATAGATGCAGTTGGATGGCGGTCTATGTACTTTGTCGTAATTCCCAATTAAATCTCACTATACTTATCATGCCATGTATGTGCATTGTTATGCCCTCTCTATTTGTCAATTGCCCAACTGTAATTTGTTCACCCAACATGCTTTTATCTTATGGGAGAGACACCTCTAGTGAACTGTGGACCCCGGTCCATTCTTTAATACTGAAATACAAATCTGCTTGCAATACTTGTTTCATTGTTTTCTTGCAAACAATCATCTTCCACACAATACGGTTAACCCTTTGTTACAGCAAGCCGGTGAGATTGACAAACTCACTGTTTCGTTGGGGCAAAGTACTTTGGTTGTGTTGTGCAGGTTCCACGTTGGCGCCGGAATCTCTGGTGTTGCGCCGCACTACATCCCGCCGCCATCAACCTTCAACGTGCTTCTTGACTCCTACTGGTTCGATTAAACCTTGGTTTCTAACTGAGGGAAACTTGCCAATGTGCGCATCACACCTTCCTCTTGGGGTTCCCAACGGACGTGTCAATTACACGCATCAATCAAATTTCTGGCGCCGTTGCCGGGGAGATCAAGACACGCTGCAAGGGGAGTCTCCACTTCTCAATCTCTTTAGTTTGTTTTTGTCTTGCTTTATTTTATTTACTACTTTGTTTGCTGCACTTATATCAAAACACAAAAAAATTAGTTGCTAGTTTTACTTTATTTACTATCTTGTTTGCTATATCAAAAACACAAAAAAAAATTTAGTTTATTTGCATTTACTTTATCTAGTTTGCTTTATTTACTGTCCTGCACTCTATATTAAAAATACAAAAAAAAATTAGTTACTTTTGTTACCATGTCTAGTTCTGAACCTGTTACTTCTTCGCCTGAAGAATTAGTCTTCACTTTTAAACAAGGGGATGAGGAGAGTTTTAAGGATGCTTGGTCTAGAATTTTTACTTCTTATCGTAAAGCCGAACCTCAAATGACTCTAAGTTTGCTCCTTAGTAATTTTTATTTTGGTCTTATGATTCGCTATAGATATGCCTTGGATGCTCTAGTGGGAGGAGATTTCCTCCATTGTAATGGGGATCAAGCTTTTAATGCCATAAAGAAGTTGGTTGCATCAGATGATTCATCTAATAATTTTGATTCAGCCCTTATTAGCATTCATAATAGATTAAACACTCTTGAGACAAGTGCATCTCGCTTAAATGAAAATTATGGATACATTCGTAACCGTCTTGATCAAGTTTTAGTGAACTCTGAACCTTTATTGTGGAAACCCACTATTAAAATTGTCATAGGTGACCAAACTCTTCGTGCTAATTGTGATATTATGACCGAATTTTGCCTAATGCCTAAGGGTATTCATAAATCTTTGAAACTTTGGGAATTCACCGAAGGGGAGAAGGAATAACTCTTATTGACAACTCTGTTATAATTCCTAAAGGGATAGCTGCGGGTGTGCATACAACCATTCTTGGGATAACAATATCCGTTGATTACCTTGTCATTGAATGCGCGAGGAACAGGGACAAATCACACTCGGAAGATCCCTGCTGAAATTATTGGGAGCGATTATAGACGTGAGAGAAGGCACCATAAAATTCACCTCTACACCCGGGGGTAGTCATATATTCCCTAAGCCAAAGAGTAAGGACAAGAAAGGTAAGGGAAAGCCCAAGGTAATGTCAATGCTCCATCTCGCGATAATACTTGATATACACTTTACGCGCCTAGGCTGAAAGGCGTTAAAGAAAAGCGCTTATGGGAGACAACCCATGTTTTTACTACAGTATTTTTGTTTTATATTTATGTCTTGGAAGTTGTTTACTACTGTAGCAACCTCTCCTTATCTTAGTTTTATGTTTTGTTGTGCCAAGTAAAGTCTTTGATAGTAAAGTGAATACTAGATTTGAATTACTGCGCAGAAACATATTTCTTTCTTCGTCACGAATCTGGGTCTAATTCTCTGTAGGTAACTCAGAAAATTAAGCCAATTTACGTGAGTGATCCTCAGATATGTACGCAACGTTCATTAAATTTGGGCATTTTCATTTGAGCAAGTCTGGTGCCTCAATACTTTACGGACTGTTCTGTTTTGACAGATTCTGCCTTTTATTTCGCATTGCCTCTTTTGCTATGTTGGATGATTTTCTTTGATCCATTAATGTCCAGTAGCTTTATGCAATGTCCAGAAGTGTTAAGAATGATTGTGTCACCTCTGAACATGTGAATTTTTATTATGCACTAACCCTCTAATGAGTTGTTTCGAGTTTGGTGTGGAGGAAGTTTTCAAAGATCAAGAGAGGAGTATGATGCAATATGATCAAGGAGAGTGAAAGATCTAAGCTTGGGGATGCCCGGTGGTTCACCCCTGCATATTATAAGAAGACTCAAGCGTCTAAGCTTGGGGATGCCCAAGGCATCCCCTTCTTCATCGACAACATTATCAGGTTCCTCGCCTGAAACTATATTTTTATTCCGTCACATTTTATGTACTTTGCTTGGAGCGTCGGTTTGTTTTTGTTTTTGTTTTGTTTGAATAAAATGGATCCTAGCATTCACTTTATGGGAGAGAGACACGCTCCGCTGTAGCATATGGACAAGTATGTTCTTAGGCTCTACTTATAGTATTCATGGCGAAGTTTCTTCTTCGTTAAATTGTTATATGGTTGGAATTGGAAAATGCTACATGTAATAACTCTAAAATGTCTTGGATAATTTGATACTTGGCAATTGTTGTGCTCATGTTTAAGCTCTTGCATCATATACTTTGCACCCATTAATGAAGAAATACTTAGAGCTTGCTAATTTGGTTTGCATATTTGGTTTCTCTAGAGTCTAGATAACATCTAGTATTGAGTTTTGAACAACAAGGAAGACGGTATGGAGTCTTATAATGTTTACCATATGTCTTTTATGTGAGTTTTGCTGTACCGTTCATCCTTGTGTTTGTTTCAAATAACCTTGCTAGCCTAAACCTTGTATCGAGAGGGAATACTTCTCATGCATCCCAAATACTTGAGCCAACCACTATGCCATTTGTGTCCACCATATCTACCTACTACATGGTATTTCTCCGCCATTCCAAAGTAAATTGCTTGAGTGCTACCTTTAAAATTCCATCATTCACCTTTGCAATATATAGCTCATGGGACAAATAGCTTAAAAACTATTGTGGTATTGAATATGTACTTATGCACTTTATCTCTTATTAAGTTGCTTGTTGTGCGATAACCATGCTTCGGGGACGCCATCAACTATTCTTTGTTGAATATCATGTGAGTTGCTATGCATGTCCGTCTTGTCTGAAGTAAGAGAGATCTACCACCTTCATGGTTGGAGCATGCATATTGTTAGAGAAGGACATTGGGCCGCTAACTAAAACCATGATTCATGGTGGAAGTTTCAGTTTTGGACATATATCCTCAATCTCATATGAGAATAATAATTGTTGCCACATGCTTATGCATTAAAGAGGAGTCCATTATCTGTTGTCCATGTTGTCCCGGTATGGATGTCTAAGTTGAGAATAATCAAAAGCGAGAAATCCAAAATGCGAGCTTTCTCCTTAGACCTTTGTACGGGCGGCATGGAGGTACCCCATTGTGACACTTGGTTAAAACATGTGCATTGCAAAGATCCGGTAGTCCAAGCTAATTAGGACAAGGTGCGGGCACTATTAGTATACTATGCATGAGGCTTGCAACTTGTAAGATATAATTTTCATAACTCATATTCTTTATTACTACGTTGACAAAATTGTTTCATGTTTTCAAAATAAAAGCTCTAGCACAAATATAGCAATCGATGCTTTCCTCTTTGAAGGACCATTCTTTTTACTTTTATGTTGAGTCAGTTCACCTATCTCTCTCCACCTCAAGAAGCAAACACTTGTGTGAACTGTGCATTGATTCCTACATACTTGCATATTGTACTTGTTATATTACTCTATGTTGACTATTATCCATGAGATATACATGTTACAAGTTGAAAGCAACCGCTGAAACTTAATCTTCCTTTGTGTTGCTTCAATACCTTTACTTTGATTTATTGCTTTATGAGTTAACTCTTATGCAAGACTTATTAATACTTGTCTTGAAGTACTATTCATGAAAAGTCTTTGCTTTATGATTCACTTGTTTACTCATGTCATTACCATTGTTTTGATCGCTGCATTCACTACATATGTTTACAAATAGTATGATCAAGGTTATGATGGCATATCACTTCAGAAATTATCTTTGTTATCGTTTTACCTGCTCGGGACGAGCGAGAACTAAGCTTGGGGATGCTTGATACGTCTCCGACGTATCGATAATTTCTTATGTTCTATGCCATATTATTGATGATACCTACATGTTTTATGCACACTTTATGTCATATTCGTGCATTTTCTGGAACTAACCTATTAACAAGATGCCGAAGTGCCAGTTCCTGTTTTCTGCTGTTTTTGGTTTCAGAAATTCTAGTAACGAAATATTCTCAGAATTGGACGAAACGAAGACCCGAGGGCCTATTTCGCCACGAACCTTCCAGAAGACCGAAGAGCATACGAAGTGGGGCCACGAGGTGGCCAAACCACATGGCGGCGCGGCCAAGGGGGCCCGCGCCGCCTGTGGTGTGGGCCCCTCGTCGGCCCCCAACTCGCCCTTCCGCCTACTTAAAGCCTCCGTCGCGAAACCCACGATGCGAAAAACCACGATACGGAAAACCTTGTCGAGACGCCGCCGCCGCCGATCCCATCTCGGGGGATTCCGGAGATCTCCTCCGGCACCCTGCCGGAGAGGGGATTCATCTCCCGGAGGACTCTACACCGCCATGGTCGCCTCCGGAGTGATGAGTGAGTAGTTCACCCCTGGACTATGGGTCCATAGCGGTAGCTAGATGGTTGTCTTCTCCTCATTGTGCTTCATTGTTGGATCTTGTGAGCTGCCTAACATGATCAAGATCATCTATCCGTAATACTCTATGTTGTGTTTGTCGGGATCCGATGGATAGAGAATACCATGTTATGTTAATTATCAAGTTATTACATATGTGTTGTTTATGATCTTGCATGCTCTCCGTTACTAGTAGAGGCTCTGGCCAAGTTTTTGCTTTTAACTCCAAGAGGGAGTATTTATGCTTGATAGTGGGTTCATGCACGCATTGACACATGGGACAGTGACAGAAAGTTCTAAGGTTGTGTTGTGTTGTTGCCACTAGGGATAAAACATTGGCGCTATGTCCGAGGATGTAGTTGTTGATTACATTATGCACCATACTTAATGCAATTGTCTGTTGCTTTGCAACTTAATACTGGAAGGGGTTCGGACGATAACACTGAAGGTGGACTTTTTAGGCATAGATGCGGTTGGATGGCGGTCTATGTACTTTGTCGTAATGCCCAATTAAATCTCACTATACTTATCATGCCATGTATGTGCATTGTTATGCCCTCTCTATTTGTCAATTGCCCAAGCTGTAATTTGTTCACCCAACATGCTTTTATCTTATGGGAGAGACACCTCTAGTGAAGCTGTGGACCCGGTCCATTCTTTAATACTTGAAATACAAATCTGTTTGCAATACTTGTTTCTTGTTTTCTCTCGCAAACAATCATCTTCCACACAATACGGTTAACCCTTTGTTACAGCAAGCCGGTGAGATTGACAACCTCATCTGTTTCGTTGGGGCAAAGTACTTTGGTTGTGTTGTGCAGGTTCCACGTTGGCGCGGAATCTGCGGTGTTGCGCCGCACTACATCCCGCCGCCATCAATCTTCAACGTGCTTCTTGAATCCTACTGGTTCGATTAAACCTTGGTTTCTAACTGAGGGAAACTTGCCGCTGTGCGCATCACACCTTCCTCTTGGGGTTCCCAACGGACGTGTCAATTACACGCATCACCGCCGGCTTCGTTGCGGTCTCCGGCACAGCCGATACTCCCTACTCCTCCATTCCAGGGTCAGCGTAAGCCCCAACAGCCTCGTGGTTCGACGTCACCTCCTTGCACCTACGGTGGCAGGCCTGGCCACACTATCTCTACTTGCTGGCAGAGGGATCCCAGCTTACGCCCGCCGCATCTTACTCGTCGTCAGGCTGGTTCTTCAGGATCTTCTGCTGTTGCGCTATCTGATCAGGACATTATCCGTGGTCTTCGTGGTCCGCTCGCCGGTA